>NC_086243.1:4187500-4417500 GCF_036321145.2 Pelmatolapia mariae | reverse complement strand
ACCAAGGTGATTTATTACTATCCCAAACTCCAGACATGTCCTTTTACAATAAACACTGTATGCATTATTGGTTACTGTAATTTTACCACAATGTCAATGATTAGATAATTTAACAAGTTGTGTTTAATGAATTTACTTTACCTCTGTGTCAAGTAATTAGTACACAGTCACCCTCATGCATGGTTGTGTCATTGCAAAGAAATGTAATTAGAGAAGAACTCAAAAGCTACCTGCAGTGGCCAGTAGCCATTAACTTCAAGTATTTTCCTTAAATACTCAGACAAAGTGAAAAAAGGAGACCTTATTTACCTGACTCCAAAGTCATAAAACATTTGGAACCAGCAAATATTCAGATTAGAGAAGTCACATTTTTCCCATGAAAAACACGACTTAAATTATTGTTGGCAAATACATTGCCATTTCATTTTCAGGCTAACTGATTAATCAGCTAATCGTTTCAGGTAGACCTGGGAGGAATAATTAAGGTGCATAGTGGGGTTCAAAAGGAGACCAACCGCAATTTTTGGCCATGAGGGTCGCCTGGGAGGATGAACCCGGCCACGGTGTGTCATACTGAGCAAGTTGTTAACAAAAGCAGCATTTTCTAACATTTCTAACACAGATGAGTGGGCGAGGTATGTAACTAGGGGCAAAATGACTTTCAGCAGAGCGTGCTGCTGACAGGCTGTTGTTTTCTTAATTATCAGCTGGTATAGATGTTAACAGAGGTATTGATGGGCCTTAATTGACCATATGGCTGTTTGTTTGTCTAGCTGGAAACTGGCCAGAGAATGCACTGATAAGACAATCATACACACACACTAACACACATGGATGTAAAATGTACTGCACAGAAACATTAACTCACAAACACACATACACACAGGAAGCCAACACAGCATATAATTTGTAGGGGTTCCAGTTTCTAACCACAGGCCATCAGAGTGTGTCTCCCGACATTATTGGCATTATGCTGTGCACTGACATTATTGCTGGCTCTGCTGCTTCATAATCCAGTTGTGTGTGTGTGTGTGTGTTGTGCATAGGGGAGTTCCCACCACCTGCTTATTCAAAACCCGACTCAGCCTGTAGGCACTGGGAGTCTGAGAAAAAGCCAATTACATTATTACGCTTTCTCTATTTTTAATCAGATGCCCTTTAACACCCCCTTTCTCTTTGTTCTCATTTGATTAATCCAACATACTTTTTAACTGCAGGTCACATTTGTTCTTTTAATCCATAATCATTCTTATGTCCTTAGACTGTTAACAAGTTTTTGTTAGTCAAGAAAGGGAGTGGGACGGATTTGAGAATGCCTCCTACAGCTACTTGTAGGCGTTAGCTTGTGCATGATGTCTTTCTTAAAATCATGTAGTTTTTCTCTTTTTTGTGGGGGGGGGGGATTGTTAGGAAGCTCCTTTAAAAACTACAGCATGCACGCACACACACACACACACACACACACACACACACACACACACACACACACACACAAACAGACAAACCTACTGAATGAAAAATAGAGGTCAGTTGAAGACGCATATTTGATGTGGACAGATTGCAGAGGTCTGTAAAATAGATGCTGAGGATATGGAGCCCAGTGAGTGCCTGGCTTTGGTGAGTGGGAAGACTTTGATGGATTTTCATGTTCCATCCAAATTCGTCCAGCTGATTTCAGAATATTTATGTCCTAAATATCTTCTCATGTTGACAAATAATATTTTGCTTATTTTTTTAATTATGAAATGTGTTTGAGCAACAGTATTAGAGCATAAATCTCATTTTATTAAAGCTGACTTTTTCCTTATGCCTTCCCATACTTTCCATACAGCCAGTCAGACGGAAGTTTGCTTAAAGGGGGGATAACTTTTCAGCATATTATGCCTTACATAGAAAATCATGTAAACAGCTCCCGTATTGTAAGTAACTCTACATGTTAATAAGATTTGGGTAGGCATCACACCATATTAATTTCATTGAACGCTGCCAGGTTATTCTGCTGAGGTTCAGCTTGATTTTCAATTGCTCATAAAATAATTAAATACAGAATCAACCCTACCCTATCCCAGCCATACTGCCATAATATCTTTCCACTGCTGCAGGACAGGCTTACTGTGTAGGTGAGAAACAGGTAGGTGCAGTCTGAAGTAGGCCGACGTTGGTGAGTGAGATCTCAGTACAGGTAACATGGAGGCGATAGAGCTATAGGCACACTTTATACTGACAGACAGTCTGGTGAATGTACACGCAGGACTCCAGCCGGTGTTTACTATTCAGCTCCCACATCAAAGTGTAGAAGTATGCTGCTCTCTGTCTCTGGCTTTCTCTTCCTCTCTTTTATGTCTCTTCCATCGTATTCATCTGTCTGTCCTTCTGCGTCTCTCTCTCTCTTAACCTCCCTGTTTATATCTCTCTGACTGTCATCCTGTTTTGTTAGGATCAGTTCTCCGCCGCTAGCTTTCTTGCCGCCACAACCCCCCAAATCCCCAACCCCCTCCCCCTCCTCCAGGTCTCAGAGCCCGAATAACAAGGCAGGGTAGGAGCAGGTGTGCAGCTGGTCAGCTATTGCTGCTGACTCGCATAAATGCTGAAAGGTGAGTAGTGAGCTGCTGGGGTTGAGGAATACAGCTGGCCTCCAATGCTGATGGACCTCCACCTGCTTTAATGTTTGCCAAGAGCCTGGCCAGGTGCTTGGCAGCATATACACACACAAACACAGACAAAAACCAGCTCAGATTCTACACACACACACACACACACACACACACACACACACACACACACACACACACACACACACAGCTACAAACGGACCATGAAACACATATGTGTGTCAGATCCAATAAGGAATCCCAGCTGTGGTAATTGCAGTACACAGATAGCAAGCTGATGAATTCTGCTGCACATTTAGGTTCTGTGCTGCAGAGAAAAATGATAGTTGCATTTTGTCTGACTCAGAAATAAAAAGAAAAAAAGCTGGGACACTGGCTCCCTCCCATAATTCTCTGCCCTCCCAACTGGAGCACAAATTACTTAGATGAGTCAGGAGGTCAAACCGTTTTCACCTCAGCCTTTGCCTCGGTCACTCTGCAGCTAGGTGGCAAGTTTAAGGAGAAAGTTCTGCTGCTTTCTCTCAAAGAGCGCCTTTTTTCCCAGATAAATGTTCCCCTGCGAGAACGCCTGTCCCTTTTCCAGTCTCTCTTGTCTTTCCCAGGTTTCCCTATGTCTCTCATTTTCCCCCCTTTTCTTTCTCCAGTTTAGTGCAAACACAGTAGAGCAACACACTCTTTGCCCGCTAAGCCCAGTAGATGGGATGAAAAAAAAAAATCCAATAAACATAAGCCTCGTTCCCCCTTGACTCTGCTGTCATCTCTGAGATGTTATTTAAGCGCGACACGTGGTCGATTTTTCCATTCCACCTGGATGCCCTCACACCCCTCCTTATCCTCCGCGGCTCCCTCCTTTCCTTCCAATATGGATTCGAAATGTCCATGCCTTCTTCACTTACCTTCCGCTCCTCTAGGTTGGGTTACAGAGAAGGGTAAATACGCAAAGGGTATGTGAATAATGCAAGGCGTACATTAAATGTCAGGGCTGAAAATTCACAATTTCCCTCTATTGTCTCGCTGGCATTTGCAGCATGTTTTATGCATTTTATAATTAGTAAGTGAGTCTCAGAGGAGAAGGAGGCCTGGCAGTAACGACGAACACTTATTTCTGCGAGAGGTGGTGTTTTAAGAAGTTACAGAACTTCATTTGAAAGGCAAATCTCACAGCTCCTTGGAGTGGAAGACTATTGCATTTCTTTTTCTCTGAATCAATATCACTGCCAGCATGTATGTATGAGCTGTCTTTATATTCATAAAAATTCTCCAAAGGACGATCTTACCAACCAAGTGTCTAAAAGTCCATTTTCCATTTTTAGTTAATTAAGTTGTCATGTGTTGTGATTAAATTTTAGGGCTCTATATTTACATGACAGAATGTCTCCTCAGTTTACAAATAAAACTTTTTCTCCTGGATTTCCCACAAACACAGTACCAGTCAAACATTTGATCAGCTGATCGTGGTACAGAGAAAACTCTTACTCTATTCATGTTTTCATATGCAAAATGTAATTAATAATTATACTAATACTACTGTAAACCGTAAGATTATTTAGATGTTAACAGACTTTCAGGATATTAGACATACTTATAATAAAACTGTCCCTTACTGGGTACCTAAGAATTCCCAATATGAAAATCATTTGGTCCTGCACATCATTTGCGCTGACGTTTCTATTACAGTTGTTTACATATTCAAACTTAAGTGTTGTAAAATGTTGTTGTACAGCCAAGTCGCAACGTGTCCGATGGTATTCTTTTTACTGACATTGTATAGCTTTTTGGTTTTCTGAACAATATTTGTTCTTCTAGTGCAATGTTGTCTTGCAGTGACTAAGCTGTGCAGATTGAAGGAAACAGTAAATAGTGCCCTTTTGGCCTTTTGATGCCAAGAACTTCTGCCACAAAACCTATCCTCTAAAGTCAAAGTCCCTAAACATTATCCCTGTCATCTGCCTTGTGATTTGTGGGTAGTAGGTATTTGTTAAAATAACCAGTGTAGTAAATATTCCTGTCAAACATTCTACAGAGAGTGTGTAGCTTGTAAGTATTACCCCAGTTTCATATACAGTGTGGCTGTTACATAAGTGATATTTACTTCTGCATTTCCCCATTTTCATAGTAAAATCAACAATACCAACTATTGAATAGTACATTGCACTTGTACACTGTGCATTGCACAGACACATTCACAGACATGTTCAATGGTTGATCTGATTTTCTTGTACCAGTAAACAACTGCACAAGCTGAGAGAATTCTCCATTCTGCAGCTTGACTATGAAAATATCGCCATGGTTTTGCTCACCCAAATTGCAAAGTACTTTTTTTTACTTTCCAGTACTGCTGATTTAACAGGCAACAAGTACCAATCAGTAACTGGAGAAGTGACTATAGCCTTCCTTCTTTCACATTACTCCAATATATTCAGCTGAGGTAAGATTTTATTCAGATATGCAGTTTAGAAAACCACAAAACACTCGTTATACACAGTAAACACAGTAAAAGAGCTGCTATATATTTTTACAGTGGTAGCTGGATGACAGTAAGCTACTGTAAAAAACGTTTACGTTAATGTTGCAGTATTGTAATTTGCAGCATTATCTTCTTGTTAACAGTATTATTGCTATATTGTCATTTGTAGCATTATTACTGTGTTCTCATATACAGTATTGTTACTTTATTTTTTGTATATATATGGTTCATTTTTAAATAGTACGATATTTTAATACTATGTTTTTTTTCAAAGCTTTTTTAAAAGCCCTTATAGCTTATTAATGTTTTGTTTTTAAAACAAAAACAAAAAAGGGATATTACAATAGTAGACGGCCCTGAGAGGTCGAATGCGGTGCAACCAAAGAAAACACCAGATAATAGCAAAACACACTGCAGAAGCATACAAAACACAATGTAAGGAGAAAGAAGAAGAAAGAAGAGAAAGAAATAAAACCTCACAAATTAATAAAACGACACAACAGTTGTGGATTGTACTGAGACAAGCTGAAAAGGACACTTACTGTGTTCTTCTCCCCCACAACACCGATGAATCCTCTTCTTTTTTTCAGTGTGTGTCAGTGCAGCATGTTTTTTGTTTTGTGTGCTTTTGAAGTGCTTTTTCTGTTTGCTAGTGTTTCTCAGGTTGCTCTGCACTTGACCTCTCAGGGCCACCGTATAGAAGCAAAACTACAGTTATAAAAAGGACACTTTATAATCCACAGAAAAGTTGGCACAGAGATGGAATTACACACAAAAACGGGTTTGTTCAGAAGGTGTCCATGCAGTCGTGGCATTGTGACTGTGCTACCTTCAACAACAGTAAGTTTTATTAGGAGTGGAAAGATATTTAATCTACCAGGGCATTAGTTCAGGCAGATCTATGAAGTCAAGCTCATCAGCAATCCTGGCAGATCAAGCTCGCCTCGGTGCAGGCCCTCACATTCAATTTGCAACTCTTATATAGGGAGCTTCTCTAACCTAGCCACAGCTGCTACACAATCCAACTCTAAACCAGCTGCTTCCTTTATGCTATATCTGACTTAATCAGTGTCATATTTGTTTGCACTGATGGTCTGTTGATCTGTTCTTGCTGCTGCTGTGTAAAATCTCTGTGGTCCAACAACAGAACCCAATGTACCGTAGTTTGAAACAAAAATCTGAATTTCACTGCAGTGGTTGTGACTGAACTGTAAGTATTTCCCCCACCACTCTTTATGCTTAGCTGTAAAATCTGTACTATTGGACTGTTCTTTAGTCGGCAGTGGAATTAGTTACGTCTGTAACTCTAACTATATAGAAGAATTTTCCTTTTCTTTTCTTTCTTTCTTCTTTTTTCCAAACAGGCACTCAGGCTCAGAATGCTTGACTGACTCGTTTCAAAACAGACAACTGGGCCTCTCTCAGGACATAAGAAAACAAGAAATCTGGCACACCGGCTTTACCTCTGGGCCAAACGGTACAAGAAACAGCATAAGCAGACTATCCTATTCATCAAGTTTTCATCCTGCTTTTAGTTGCATAAATACATTCGTTTGACAGATGACTTTGCTAATTGCCTTTTCAAACTGCAGTAATCTCCTGGTGCAGTGGGTGAAAATTAAAAATGCAGTACCCTGAGTATTGTTTTTTCATGTCTAAGCCTGCATTTATCTACGTGAAATTAATTCTCTAATTTGTTTGTGAGATAAACAGGGAATACTTGAGATCCCAATCCACTTAAAGCACCTCCTCCGCTGCTTTACATATCCGTTCTGAAATGCTGATTTGTCCCTAAAGACTCCACCCGGCGGTCCTGCTAGTCATTACCGCCGAAATGAAGAGCAAACCTCGACTCTTTTGAAGGGCACTGTGAAGTCTTTTCAAAGTGTCACCTTAAAGACAGTGTCAAAGCACTGTGCCTTCTCCTGGGCTGAATAAATGAAAGCCTCATTAGAAAGAGCTGTTTGGTGTTAGATGCTGGGAAATCACACTTGAACTGCAGTGTGGCCTACACTGCTAATGCCTACGATTCTGTATGGAGGCAGGTGATGACATGCTTGTCCAAACACACAAATCATGAAGAAACTGAAAGCAGTCAGGCATGCCACTGTCGTGGGACTATCCCCATCAGATGTATTACTAGCTTTCAGTCCTTCAAAAAGTTACTATAAAATAAGGTTACAGAGTCACATAGCAGAGATCCATTTCATTTTAGAAGCCCATGTTTCCATTTTCATGGCTATTTCAAAATAGCTTTTATTTGTACATTAGCTGTGTTATGAAACCAATCTGTGGTTTTAAATTTTCAAATATCAAGTGCTTGGATGACAGCAATGATGCTTTTTTCAAAATGTTTCATTCAGAAATTATTCAAAGCTTGTGAGAGGTGTCTTTTGGCTTGTAATAAATACTTCCATTTTACTGAACTGTCTACAGTTCAGTAAACCTACAGTACGCTGAAAGGAAGATTTCAGCTAAAATCACATTAGCACCATTACAAAAGCTGCTTTTGCAGAGCGCCTAGCTCTCCTGGGTCAGATTCATTGTGTGGCTCTGTATAATTCATAAAGTATATAAATGAATGGCTAAATGCACAGGCAATAGCACACAAGTGAGAGGCTTTACCCTTCACTAGCATTTAAACCAATGTTCAACAAGTCAAAAGAAAAAAAAAATCAATCCCTTGAAGAAACTGTACAAATACAAAATTGTATTATTTCTTCCTTGCTGCTTACATCTTGTGATCAGTGCAACGGTTTGTTTTACTATGGGATTAAACACATCTTTACCTGATTTTGACTTGTAGCTGATATCATTCACATTTAATATCTTACATACAGCATCCATGATATTGCACTTGTATAATATGCTAAGGATCCTAAATTTCATATCAAGCTCAGGAAATATGTTTTTTCTGCTGAATCCAAATGCTCTTAACGGCCAGGCTTTCTCCACACCTTTTCTTTCCACCTCACTGCATAAATGTCACACTCCTTTTTGTATTAACACTGAATCATGGCAGTAAATCGAAATAATATGCAGTCCAATAAGGACTTCCTGGGGATAATCCTTATTCCTGTGGATGCAGAGTTTTTGTGCCCTTGGTGTCATACCAGTAATTTAGTTTTGTACCAAAGGCATGCTCAACCCTTTCCAGATCAGAAGGTTTTAAAAAGGATTTTAGTGTCAAGATTGTTCTGAGCTCAAAGAAGCTGCTCTTGACCACAATTTTTTTTAAAGTGGTAACATTTCAAATTGTTGATGTGTCTTCTTTTGCTTATCTGGGGCTGGTCATGGGGGGGCAGCCTAAGCAGTGAAGCCCAGACCTCCATCTGCCTAGCCACCTCCTCCAGAATATCCGGGGTAACACCGGGGCCAGCTGAGAGTGTGTCCTGGGTCTGCCCTGGGCCTCCTCCTGGTGGCACATGCCCAGAACACCTCAACCAGGAGGCATTCTTGTCAGATGCCCGCACCACCTCAAATTTGTGTCAAAGATTATTCCAAGGTTCTTAACCTGTGTTTTCATAAAAGGAGTTTAAAAGCCCAGGGTATTGTTTAATCTCTCAACTAACAGTGGGAAGTCAAAAAATGAAAATGCACTTATTGACCCTTCATATGGAAAAGTGATTTCCAGGTAAATACAATTTTAAATCATCTGCATAGAAATGAAAAGATATGGTATAATAATTTGACTTAAACTAAGCATGCACAAAGAAAAAGAGCAGGCTAATTTCTAATGACACTTGGAGCTTTCCTCCAGCTGTGTTCACCTCTCCTCTCTTTCCTGACAGCCCTAACAGGTTCATTAAGCCAGGGATGAGTTTTAAATCTCATTCTGAGTGGTGGAGCCAAATCGAAAGCACAAGTACAGAACACATGAAAAGAAACACTGAGTTCTTGAACACCCAGATTGTGAGCAGCAGAGGAAAGAGCTGTAGTGTTGTAGTGTATCTGTGGAAGAGCTGAACCTCCTACAGTTGTAGGGACCACAGATTGAAAGCATACAAGTGAGTTAAAACATTATCCACAATTACAGCATGATCTATGTTATAAAACCACATGACAAAACAAGATCAAGGTTAACAGACTTGAATGAGATTAAAAGATTCCCACAGTTGGTTTAGGTGACCATAAGCCTGTTAGGGCTGCAAACATGTGTCCCCCAAAGTGAATATGCAGTCATACATTCCCACATAGCAGACTGGTCTGGGCCAGATCTGGTATCAAGCCGGCACTGCTGGCTGACTTCTGGCATGGTAAGAGGTATGTCATCCAGATATGGGCCAGGCCTGGCGTAGATGGCACTGTTTATGTGACGGCATGCCATATCTGGCCTGATTGTGGTTTGGTTTATGTGGCCTAGGCTCATAGAAAACAGGTCTACCCTGGATCTGGCATCAAGCTGGCACTGGTGTCATGGCAGGGTGTATGTCAACCAGATGTTGGCCAGGTCTGGCAATGATGGCACTATTTATGTTCCTATTTTTCTATTTTAGTTAGAAGACCCAAATGCCATGTTGCAATACTATACTGCTGTGGTAGCCAATGTTTCAAATGCAGGTTTGACAGGTTTATGAGTGTACACTTTATCCAAAACCTAGTGAGGGTTTACTGATGTTTCCCACTGGGTGGCTGTAGCTCAGGAGGTAGAGCAGATCACCTACTGATTGGAAGAGTAGTGGTTCGATCCCTGGCTTCCCCAGTCTGCATGTCAAGAGTATAAATGTAGTTAGGAAGCACTCAGTTTAGAGAAAGTGTGTGACTGTGGCATGTTGTAGAGAACACTTTGATTAAACTGGGAGAGTAGATAAAGGGGTGTATAAGAATCAGTCCATTCATTGTCTGAACAGAGCTTTGTCTTGTTCCTTATGCGCTATTATGTTCTTGCACATGTTGTTATTACATGGCTTGATTCAGGTACACATTAGGCTGACATCTGAGGCCAGAGCTGAAACTGTTCTGGGCCAGCACAGGGCCAGCAGTGTGTCTGCAACTTGCCTTGTGCTGGCAAATGTGTGGGCCACCACTAGGAAACCAGATCTGGTCCACCAAAGGGCCGTTATTGTTTGCGGTATGTGGGTCACGTGTAAGCACATTGTGTGGGCCAGATCCGGGCCATACCAGTTTTGCTATGTGGGTTACTATTACTGAGGACAGAAGGTCTGAAAATTAATGTCATGAAGTTTGACCATGTGCACTAATGACTGTTAATGAATGTTAATGATGAAAAGTATAAACATTGATTTCAAGGAGATAGGTAAATACATGCTGCAGCAGGTCGGATCATCCATTGATCATTAGTCACTGTTAACCTCTGGCTCTCCTCCACAGCATGCCACTGTCTTGTCTTCCTCCCCTCACCCCAACCGATTGCAGCAGAGGGCTGTCCCTCCCTGAGCCCGGTTCTGCTGGAGGTTTCTTCCTGTTATAAGGGAGTTTATCCTTCTCACTGTTGCCAAAGTGCTTCCTAATTGTTGGAGTTTTTTCTTTGTTTTCTCTGTCTTTCTTGTTCTTTAACTTACAATATAAAGCACCTTGAGGCAACTGTTATGGTGATTTGGTGCTATACAAATAAAATTGAATTGAATTGAAATGAATCCAGTCCTGAAGTTTTATTCTCACACGAAATTTCACATGCCCCTTTCCACATCTATTTACCAGAAAAGGAAACAGTATGTTTCTGCACCTTTAAGAAGTCGCTAGACTGTTCCTGAAGCCCATTATGGTGTCAAACAAAACAGCTCCAAAAAATAGAACACTTGTTACTGTGTGCCAATTGTTCCATTAGGCACTTTTTTCAGCACCCACCAAAGATAGTAAAATCCCAAGAAATACAAAGGATTAATCCAAAAACAAAAAACAAACAAATAAAAATGGAAATATTTTGATATGGAAAAAAACAAACAAACTGTGCATGACTGTTAACAACCAAATTCTTACACCATGCAAGTGTAACGCTTACTGAAATAGTAAAGCTATTATAAAAATAAGTTGATAATTTCCACATAAAAGCAAATTTGTTTAGGTTTAGTGATGTATATCTCAAAACTAATTGTGAGATTAATGTGTAGGCATTTAAGCACACTCAAACACTTGTGCATCTTTTGTGGGTTGGATAGCTCTCATAGCAAAAAAAGCTAATGGTATTGCTGAGGCCTAAAAGAGGGATTGAAATCAGGGATGCATTCTAGCCAGATGTTGAAAAGGTGCAATTTCTCTGTATTAACTCATTTAAACTGAATTGAAGTTGTATGTCAGAAAGTCCTCTGTTGTCTGTGACCTTTGAAAAATTTGCAACAGGAACTTCTCACACCCATAGTAATGGTGGCAGGCATAACATGCACGTGTTTAAGCATGACCCCTGATCTGTGTGGATTTAGATCTCACCTTGGGTCAACACACCTGAATCACATGATTAGTTCGTTACCAGGCCTCTGGAGAACTTCAGGACATGTTGAGGAGCTAATTTAGCCATTTAAATCAGCTGTGTTGGTTCGAGGACACATCTAAAACCTGCAGGGACACCGGCCCTCGTGGACTGAGATTGCCCACCCCTGCTCTAAGGCCCTGAAAACAGATGTTATGCTTTTGTGGTCAACGCGGCTATAAGAGACAGATATAAGATATGTTTATGTGGCCAAGTATATACAGAAGCAAAGGAAACACAACCTGGATTTTGTCCACATTTAAGAAGAATGACAGTTTCAATAAGCAGTGCAGTAAATACAGTTTCATGATAATTGAACTTCCCTGTATGAGCAACAGCAAACCTCCATTTAGTATTTGATCATGGTTATTCATAATAATTATGTGTGTCTTTAGACATGCAGAGAATATCTTTCATGTCAACATTCAAAGTAGACATGAAAACGCTCTCACTGATTTGATTGATGTTAACTTTGTCAACACCACTTAGAGGGGCATTATGCTGCCTTCATAATCACAATATATGGACAACAATGTCTGTCAATGACAACAAGCTATGAATTAACAGAAATTCCTTCCTACTACAAAACATGTTTCAGCATGCTATCATTTCTCCGTTTCATTCAGGCCAGCGGGAGGTGACTGTCAGAAGAAATGCCGGTCCCAGGTGCCCTAGTACATCACCACTGGGACCATGGCGACTCCTTGGCCAATGAGAAGAGAGAGGTGCTCCCATGGCTCCGCCTGCCTTGCTAGATGGTTGGCGTCATCCTTGATGCTCCTATGGTTGCCGTGGATGTTATTATGGCTGCCGTGGCCTACCCAAGCTGAACAGGTGGGCAGCGGGGGACATGGCGGAAAGGTGCTGCATGGATCCCTTTCGTCCCCCTCATCTTCGTCATCTTCCTCCTCCTCCACATCCCCTTCTGGCTCCTCACCATGGGGTTTTAGCACAAGGCAGAGCGGAGGGCAGCTGGACTGGCTGCTGTCAGAGAAGGGCCCTTTCCACAGGTGTCCTGAGTACACCGAGTTCAGAGAGAGGTTCCAGCAGGGATTTTCTACCAGATACAAGATTTACAGGTGAGAGGGATCTGCGCTGGCTAGTGCGTGGGGTTTTTTAGTGAGACCATTTTTCTCTGTCATATCATATAATATGTACAGACTCTCTTTGTCTTTTGTGCAGACAAATAGGTGTGACTTTGTCTTTTTCATTCTTCCTTCCTGCATCTTCATTTTTTTAAATAATTCTTTTTTTTATCTGCAAAGATTTTTGTATCTACCAGCTGTTCTACTTTTACAGCTCTGTTAAATTGCTTCAGCTTGCTGTTCAAATGTTCAAACTTCTTTAAAATGCTGTTCTAAAATGTTGCAACATCGCATGCTCTTGGCTGATGTACTGTACAGGCAATCACTAGCTCTGTTTCTTCCTTGAAGTGCTCTTTAAGTGGACTATTTCAAAAGTGGATTTTATGTTTTGTCATTTTATATTGACACAGAATCTTCTGTGCCCCTTTTTTCTATCCTTAACACTTATCCATATGGTTAAAAAGTGTTTCAGGGATGCTAGTGACAGAGGTCACCAGTCCATCACAGGGCTAACACAGACAGACCCATTCACATTTTCATTCACATCATTTTGAACCACCAATTAACCCAACACGCCTGTATTTGAACTTGCTTTGCACATGCTCATATCGCTCTTCCTGTGGAAGTAGTCTAAAGTTATTTCACTTCTGCCGAAATTCTCAAAGAAGAAAGTGAAGAAGAAAGGTTTGTTTTTTTTTGGATGTACATTTTTTCTTCAGCTGCCTAAGGGTTAGGTGACTGTGAATTTAAAATCCATTTTACTGTTAGCTAGTGCACATTTATGTGTTCTGATTCTCTTGAGATGACCAGTTGACCAGTGTCTTTGAAGGAAAATGTTTCTGGACAATTTTACCCCAGATGATTATGGAGAGATTTTGTTTTTATGTCAACACTCAGCACAAAGTTCATACTAAACAAAAGATTGAATAGCCAAATGCTGACTGAAAAAATGAAAGCGGGCATTAACCAATAAAACATATAATCACAATTCATGAACCACTTCAAAATGTCAAGTAAATGGGTGAAAATCAAACTATATTACTAGACTTTCCAGCATCTCTTTATTTTTCATGAAAGAACAGGATTGTGGCCAATTGAAAGTAAACAGAAAGAAAGAAACTCATACTTTTGAACACAGCTAATTATAGCAGATTAGAGTTCTTGCCTCCAGTTTAGACATTTAATTAGCTAATTAATGTCAAATGAATGGTTTTGACACATTTTATGTCTTTATCTTGAGGGAAAGTTATTTTAAAGTAAGCCTAGCTGTGATATATGCAGTCTTTGCAAATTTATCGAAACAAAACATGCTCTTAGCTGAATCTGTTAAACAGTGGCTAAACATGGATCAGAGGGAATGGATAATGCATTTTGTCTGCCAGAATATAGCAAGCGTTTTTTAAAATACTGTCAATATAATATCTGAAGATATAAACGAGTAACAGTTCATTTTGACAGGTGGACACAGCACAGATGGACACATTAAATGAAGCTATAAAAAATTCCCCTCTCACCCCTGCGGGCGGTTTATCCTTCAAGCTCAGGTCCTCTACCAGAGGCCTGGGAGCTTGAGGGTCCTGTGCACTGTCTTTGCTGTTCCTAGGACTGCTCTCTTCTGCACAGAGATCTCGGCTGTTGTTCCTGGGATCTGATAGAGCCACTCACCTAGCTTTGGGGTCACTGCACCAAGTACTGGGACCACTGTTACCTTCACCCTCCACATCTTCTCGAGCTCTTCTCTAAGCCCTTGGTATTTTCCAGCTTCTCGCATTCCTTCTTCCTGATGTTGCTGTCATTTGTATCGCGATATCTATCACTGTGGGTGTCTTCCTCTGCTTGTCCACCACTACTATATCCGTTTGGTTAGCCATCACCATTTTGTCCATCTGTATCTGGAAGTCCCACAGGATCTTAGCTCGGACATTTTCAACCACCCTAGGGAGTGACTCCCATTTTGACCTCGGGACTTCCAGGCTATACTCGGCACAGATGTTTTTGTATTTTATGCCGGCCACTTGGTTATAGCCTTCCATGTATGCCCTGTCTGCTAGCATCTTGCACCCTGCTGTTATGTGCTGGATTTTCTCAGGGGCATCTTTACACAGTCTGCACCTGGGGTCTTGCCTGGTGTGGTACACAGCAAATCCAGCATGTCCAAATTAACACTGTCAGATTTGATTTCAACTCTTTTAAAGTGTCTATATGGGTCCACACCAGAGAGAGTTAATTTAACTCTTATTGGAGAGTTGGTACGTTAACTCTGATTTAGTGTTAAGTACCAAATCTGTCTGGAGTTGATAATTTAACACTTATTAATCCTAACTAGGTGTTAAGAGTTTATATACTAACTCTCACAGAGTATTCTAGTTTAACTACATAAGAGTTATCTTCTAATTAATTCTAAAAAGTCTGAATTGTACTCTTCTGAACTTCTAGAAATTCCTTTGGAAATAAACATTTATTACAAAGAGGCAATGGTTTTTGAAAAACATTTATTTTGAACTGTGCACTACAATTTCAAAACATTTTCTGAAACATGTAACAATATGGAGCAATGTACATGTTCTCACTTTCATTAGAATATTGTTTATCAAACGGTCTGACATAGGTAAATGCAACAGCATGCTCATTGTTCTTTTCTTCAATACAATATGCATGTCCTCCATTCATCACTTCTGCTCTCCCCCATATTCCACCTTCACAAGCATATCCTGTGTGGAGATTCAATAAAAAATAGTTGTGCACTAATTAATTGCACAAATAATCTGGTAATCAATTGCAGCACAGTAAAAAAAAGAAAAGAAAAAAAAAAGAATCATTTTTGAGCTATAATTTGTATTTCCCCAAAAGATTCCAGATATGAATCCAATGCCCATATTTAAAGGCAATATTCTACCCGAACATGTTTGTTAAAATGGTGCTCTCTCAAACAACTGAAGAACACAGACAACAGTTAATGTTGAACTAAATTTAAAAACTCAATCTTTTTTACCTAAACCGTGTGTACAAAACTCTGGAGGGATCTAAACGTACAACCCAGTCAGGACATCTGCTACTGCTGTTTGCTCGTTCTTTTTGTGGGAGATCGTTTTCAGGCTTGAAGTAGCACCATTATACCAACATTTCACAATCTAGACATTGTTTTAGGTGCATTTAAGTTAACCAAAAGCTTGAATGAAAATTCATATGCAAGCTTTTTTTCAAGGCTGTACTATTTGCCCGCAGACAATACATTTCAGCTAGCTAAAACAGATTATTATGCTATCACAGAGCAACGTGGCTAATGCCTTTCACACAGCTTTGTCTCAACTCCAAAAAGCCACAGAAGTAAAAGCTAATAATAATAATTGAAACAATGTCACAAAAAATGACTTACCAAGCATGGCAAACAACTCAAATATGTAGAACAAAATGTTCTGAAACGGCTTCACTTCAGCTTGGATCGGAATCTGTGGTGCTGGGGGCGGAGTCTGTGAATTTACTCTATTAGTGTCATAGCCCCTCGAGGAGTTCGGAGTTAAGAGGTCAAGAGTTAATGTTTCCATTGTAACACCTCCAGATTTGACATAGAAACACTAATTTTTAACACTCGATTTTAACTACTATCATTTTACACCTCAGAGTTACATTAAAAGAATGTGACTCTACTTAGAGTAAAATTAACTCTACTTTTGCAAGAAGTCTACTAACACCAAAACATTTGACACTTTTGAATTTGCTGTGTAGACTCCAGCTTCTATGGATCTTGTGCTCAGAGCTTGTTCTTGTGCTGCCATGATTAGTGCCTCTGTGCTATCTTTCAGTCCAGCTTTGTCCAGCCACAGGTAGGATTTCTGGATGTCAGCCACTTCCTCTACAGTGGCTTGCAAAAGTATTCGGCCCCCTTGAAATTTCCCACATTTTGTCACATTACAGCCACAAACATGAATGAATTTTATTGGAATTCCACGTGAAAGACCAATACAAAGTGGTGTACACGTGAGAAGTGGAACGAAAATCATACATGATTCCAAACATTTTTTACAAATAAATAACTGCAAAGTGGGGTGTGTGTAATTATTCAGCCCCCTTTGGTCTGAGTGCAGTCAGTTGCCCATAGACATTGCCTGATGAGTGCTAATGACTAAATAGAGTGCACCTGTGTGTAATCTAATGTCAGTACAAATACAGCTGCTCTGTGACAGCCTCAGAGGTTGTCTAAGAGAATATTGGGAGCAACAACACCATGAACTCCAAAGAACACACCAGACAGGTCAGGGATAAAGTTACTGAGAAATTTAAAGCAAGCTTAGGCTACAAAAAGATTTCCCAAGCCTTGAACATCCCACGGAGCACTGTTCAAGCGATCATTCAGAAATGGAAGGAGTATGGCACAACTGTAAACCTACCAAGACAAGGCCGTCCACCTAAACTCACAGGCCGAACAAGGAGAGCGCTGATCAGAAATGCAGCCAAGAGGCCCATGGTGACTCTGGACGAGCTGCAGAGATCTACAGCTCAGGTGGGGGAATCTGTCCATAGGACAACTATTAGTCGTGCACTGCACAAAGTTGGCCTTTATGGAACAGTGGCAAGAAGAAAGCCATTGTTAACAGAAAACCATAAGAACAGAGCTTTGTCTTGTTCCTTATGCGCTATTATGTTCTTGCACATGTTGTTATTACATGGCTTGATTCAGGTACACATTAGGCTGACATCTGAGGCCAGAGCTGAAACTGTTCTGGGCCAGCACAGGGCCAGCAGTGTGTCTGCAACTTGCCTTGTGCTGGCAAATGTGTGGGCCACCACTAGGAAACCAGATCTGGTCCACCAAAGGGCCGTTATTGTTTGCGGTATGTGGGTCACGTGTAAGCACATTGTGTGGGCCAGATCCGGGCCATACCAGTTTTGCTATGTGGGTTACTATTACTGAGGACAGAAGGTCTGAAAATTAATGTCATGAAGTTTGACCATGTGCACTAATGACTGTTAATGAATGTTAATGATGAAAAGTATAAACATTGATTTATAGGAGATAGGTAAATACATGCTGCAGCAGGCAGCAAGTCCCATTTGCAGTTTGCCACAAGCCATGTGGGGGACACAGCAAACATGTGGAAGAAGGTGCTCTGGTCAGATGAGACCAAAATGGAACGTTTTGGCCAAAATGCAAAACGCTATGTGTGGCGGAAAACTAACACTGCACATCACTCTGAACACATCATCCCCACTGTCAAATATGGTGGTGGCAGCATCATGCTCTGAGGGTGCTTCTCTTCAGCAGGGACAGGGAAGCTGGTCAGAGTTGATGGGAAGATGGATGGAGCCAAATACAGGGCAATCTTGGATGAAAACCTCTTGGAGTCTGCAAAAGACTTGAGACTGGGGCAGAGGTTCACCTTCCAGCAGGACAACGACCCTAAACATAAAGCCAGGGCAACAATGGAATGGTTTAAAACAAAACATATCCATGTGTTAGAATGGCCCAGTCAAAGTCCAGATCTAAATCCAATCGAGAATCTGTGGCAAGATCTGAAAACTGCTGTTCACAAACGCTGTCCATCTAATCTGACTGAGCTGGAGCTGTTTTGCAAAGAAGAATGGGCAAGGATTTCAGTCTCTAGATGTGCAAAGCTGGTAGAGACATACCCTAAAAGACTGGCAGCTGTAATTGCAGCAAAAGGTGGTTCTACAAATTATTGACTCAGGGGGCTGAATAATTACGCACACCCCACTTTGCAGTTATTTATTTGTAAAAAATGTTTGTAATCATGTATGATTTTCGTTCCACTTCTCACGTGTACACCACTTTGTATTGGTCTTTCACGTGGAATTCCAATAAAATTGATTCATGTTTGTGGCTGTAATGTGACAAAATGTGGAAAAGTTCAAGGGGGGCTGAATACTTTTGCAAGACACTGTATCTGTACATACTGTGCAGGGGCCTGTCCTTCCACAATGGTTTCTCCTCTTGCTCCTCTGTGGTACTGATACTCACCAGTCCCCGGCCTCCTTCTTTCCACTTAGCATACAACCTCAGGGTGCTGGACTTGGGGTGACGATTGCTCCCATCTGTAGTCGGTATCTGTAGCCAGTCTTGTCAATGATCTCACTAATTGATTGATTGATTGATTGATTATACTTTATTCATCCCGAGGGAAATTGGGTTAAGGCTGCCAGCCGTGCCAGCGCCGTCTTACCCATCCGACCATACATACATTACACAAACATCACATGGGGAAGACAGGTCAGAGGGGTATAACATGGAAAAGCACAACATGAGGAAAGATAAGGAGAAAAAAATAACTCCCCCCAGACTGAGCTCCAACAGGGAGATCAGTTTGAGAACAGAAAAAAACACCTCTGCACATAGCACATGAAAAAAGAAACTCTTAATACACCAAAGAAACACATGACAAGCAACAGGGATGGGTAAAGGGTGAGAGACATCCAATGTAGACAGTACATCCGGGCCTGCAGCCTATGTGCTGGTCTCCATGATCCACCGTCAGCATCGGAAGGGAATAAGCGTCGAAGGCGTTTGGAGGGGGGAGGGGGGATGAGTGTATATCTGCATGTATATATATGTCTGTGTGCATGTGTGTGTGTATGTCCAGAGTTCAGCTGAGACAGTGTCCTTCGCCCTGCCAGGCTAAGTAAACAGTCTTCCAGCCAACCCAGGTGGCCTTGCATAGAATGGGAAGAACAGTCTAAACACAGTCCGTATCAGGGTGTTGTTGTTCAGCTCCAGCCTTGAGACCGCAGCTGGCGCCGTCAGCTGCGGCGCCAGCCGAAGGGGTCTCCGCATGAAATGATGATGGTTTTTACTTTAGTCCGAACAACTCATAAGAATTTCAAAGCTGTTCTAACAGTCCAACACTGGTCTCTCAATCTCTCGTTGGAGAGCCGTGAGCTTTCTATGATGTTATCCAAACTTACGTTCCGTGGTGTTGTCATTCTTGTGGTCAAAGAGCAGGTTCTGAGAACTCACGACCGCGGTGCGCTTCCCAAGATGTGATCAATTTGCGCCCAGAGGTGTTATTCCGAGCGAGCCCCTCCAGATGTAATCAGTTTGCACTCAGAGGTCTTGTTCTGAGTATTCACGGCAGCCGTGCGGTTCTCCAAGATCTCATCCGTGCTGCACTCAATGACCCATTTCAAGAAACTCACGCCTCGTCCCATCCTTTCAATTCCAGCGGGCAGCCTTGTGGGGGTTTGAACAGCCGGTTCCGCTTCCTTAATTCTTCGATAAGCCAGGGCCAAGCCAGCTCTGATCAGCAAGAAACTCCGATCAGCAAGAATGAGGGTGAGGCCTATGCAGAACAGCAGTGGGGACAGAGCATCTCCTTGGTAGATCCCACACTTGATGCTGAGTTATGCTAGGGGCTTGAAGCTGTCCTCTAGTGTTGTCCACCACATCCCCATTGAGTTCCTGATAAAGGCTCTTAGGGTCCTGTTGATCTAGGCATTCCAGGATCCAGATGTGGGGCATTGAGTCATAGGCCTTCTTGTGTTCAATCCAGGCAGTGCACATGTTGGTCAGCCTAGTCTTGCAGTCTCGGGTGACTGCTCTGTCCACCAGGAGCTGCTCATGTAGCTGGTGTTTCGCTCTGGTATTCTTCCCAATTCCCTTCTGTGCCCTGCTCATGTATTGAGCCATGTGCCTGTTCATCTTAGCCGCTATGATGCCTGATAGGAGCTTCCATGTGGTACTGAGGCAGGTTATTGGCTGGTAGTTGGATGGGACTGGTCCCTTCTGGGGATCCTTCAGGATCAGGACTGTTCCGCCTTCAGTTAGCCATTCTGGGTGTCTCTCATCACCTAGCAACTGGTTCATTTGTGCTGACAGATGGTTATGGAGTGCAGTCAGCTTCTTCAGCCTGTAGGCATGAACCATGTTGCCCTGGTGCTATCCAACTCTTCATACTGGAGACCCTTTCTTGATTGTCTGCCACTGTGATGATTACTGGACCGTGTTCAGGGAGGTTGCTGTGGTCTGCACTGAGATCCACTAGCCACTAAGCATTGCCGTTATGGATTGTGTCCTTCTCCCATATCCTCTTCCAACATTGCTCTGTCTTCAGCCTCGGTGGTGCTGTTCTCATATTGTTCCTCTGCTACTGATAGTTGGATGATTCAGTGGAGTACAGCTGGCTTCCTGCCTTCAAGCTCTCGGGTGTACCTCTTCAAGCGGCTGGCCAAGGCTGTGAGTCTTTGCTTGGCAGTTTCCAAGGCCTCAGGTATGGACAGCTTGCTGTACTTCTTAGGCACCCTTCTCTTTATTGCACCTTTCTGCATTTCTGATAGTTGGCTTCCCTCCGTGCTACCTTGATTTTGACCTCTAGTCTCTTTCTCCGTGGAGGGTACTGCTCCTTGTGGCTGTTCATCTTGTAGCCAAGCGTCTTTGTCATCACTGCTGCCGTGGTGTAGATCAGCTAGTTGATTTCAGTGATGATCGAAGTAGGGATTGTCTGTAATGCTGCATTCACATCTTCTAGTACACCTTCAGAGGTGACTTCATGTTGTCATGGTAATCGGCTACGGAGGGGCCAGGCTTCCATGATCCTGTCTTTCAGGTTAGCTGCTCTCACACTCAATATACCTTTGTGTGTGTATATACTATATTTGGTGAAATAAGTATTTGATCCCTTACAAACCAGTTAGAATTCTGACTGTGTGGTACACAGATTGCAATTAATCAATCAATTACTGTGTGTGTGTGTGTGTGTGTGTGTGTGTGTGTACGGGTTTCTACTATCCTGGTGGGGACCACAACCTGACATTTACTATACTGGTGGGGGCTTTCTGCACCGTGGGGACCCAAGTCCAGGTCCCCAGTTAGAATTCTGACTGTGTGGTACACAGGTTGCAATTAATCAATCAATTACTGTGTGTGTGTGTGTGTGTGTGTGTGTGTGTGTGTGTGTGTGTGTGTGGGGACCCAAGTCCAGGTCCCCACGGGGTAGAAAGCAATTTTCACACTCAAAATGTGGTTTTAGTGTCAGGGTTACAATTAGGTTATGGTTAGGTTTAGGGTAAGGGTCAGGGTTAGGCATTCATTTTTGATGGTTAGGGTTAGGGTAAGCGGCTAGGGAAAGCATTATGTCAATGGGATGTCCCCACGAGGATAGCAAACCCGCACATGTGTGTGTGTGTGTGTGTGTGTTTTCTAGCCCTACAAACATTAGTGAAGTGGAAAGATATTATGGCTTTCCTGACAGCTCAGCTAACAAAACATGAAGTGGTAAAATTATTTTTTAACATTTAAAATGTACTTCAAAAAGTCAGCCTCAAGAACTGCAGCATCAGAAATATTTCTAAAATAAATAAAACAGCAGAAACATGAGAAGGGAATGGTCTTCCCCATCCTCCAATTTAACTGTTTCATGCAAGATTTACTGTCGGAAATAAGCCCAGATAGTCTAAATGAAAAAGTTACGATTGCAGCATGCACATGGACACTGCAATTTTACCAAGGCTTAGTGTGTCAGTTTTAAGGACCCATAGATTGTATCTGTAGGATTCAGTCCTTACCCTTCTTAGGGTATATGTGTTTTTATTCAGGGTGGTTGTAGGTCAAAAGGTAGAGCAAGTAATCTACTAATAAGAAGGTTTGAGGTTTGTTCCTTGCCTGCTCCAGTCTGCATTTCCAAAGTGTAAATTGATGTGTGAATGTTAGATTGAAAGTAGAGGCATAGAAAAAGGTGCGTTGGTAAATGAGGCATGTTGTATAAAACACTTTGAGTGCTCAAGTAGAGTAGACAAGCACTATATAAGAACCAGTCCATTTACCAGATGTCACCTGTGTTTTTTTTAATCTGAACTATTACATAAGTATGGTACAGTAATTGTATTGCATAAATACATTTTTAGCTCTAGCCAAACATTACACTGCTCGGATCTCCTGCCAGCTTATTTGGTAACAATAGTAGTAAAAACAGAAGCTTAGCAACCACATATTTACTAGTCCCATTTGCATGATTTGGGCTTTAAAATTCAGCCTGGTGGGCCACGTTTTTTTGTTTGTTTTTTTTAACTCTCATCAGTAACCACTTGGTCTGAAAAGGTGAAGCCTAGAAGCTCTTCTCTGTAACACAAAGTAGCCTCAAAGCCTTTCTCTGGCAGTGTTTCTTTACATCCCTTTATGTTGTGTTCAGTTATGCGTGCAGCTGCATGAAGGTCATAAAGCTGAGCTGCGGGCAAAAGATTACAAAACGACCTTATCAGAATTTAGGGTTTAATATTTGTCTGAAGTTTAAAAATGCCCACATTGGACAGACAGCCTCAGAACTGGATTGATATGATTAGGCCTAGAAGTATTTAAACAATTACACAGTTTTTGTAACTTTGCCTCTGTACAACGCCACAGTGAATTTTAAATCAAAGCGTGACTGAAGTGTAGACTTTCAGCTTTAATTCAAGGGTTTAACAAAAGTACTGCATGGACTGTTTACAGCCATTTTTAATTGGACGTTGGGTGACAAGCAGTTTCACGGCTAGGCGAGGCCTGTTTTCTCATTATCCTGTTTCAAATAAAGGAGATAAAAGATCAGTTCCAAACCTTGAACTTGCATTTGTTAGCTGTTTACTGGAGCTCTCAATTTCACTTTTCGTATTCTTCTTCCCCATCTTATTTGTCTCCTTCTCAGTGCTCAGGGGTCGCCAAAGTGGATCATCTTTCTCCATGTCTCTCTATGCCTAGGATATTCTTCTGTCACACCAGCCCTTTGCGTGTCCTCTTTAGGTTCTTTGTAAACAACTAGCCAAAATGATTCGACATTGATTTGGTCTACAATTCACATACATTGTACTGTTAACAGTCATTTCCTTAAAAAAAAATAGACTAGAATGTATTATTATTTCACCAAGCTTAATGAAAAATTACAAATATAAACCCGAGCAGTAGAGTTAATGCTAAACAACCTAGCAATTACTAACTCAGCTTTTATTAGTCACTTGTTTTGCCACAATAATATGATGAAACACATAGTGGGGCAGCTGAAAGTTTCTGTAGTTAGTGTCCAAAACAACTTCACATGGGGCAGTAACGAATTACAGTTCAAAAAAAACTGCCGATGTCATTCTTCTTCTTATTATTATTTTTTATTATAAACTACTTGTGATGTTTATAGTTTAATTAATCTCACTGATTTCAGGCATTAGGGCAGTAGAGATCAAGTGCAGTGTCTTTTTTAAAGCTTGGGCTGAGTGTATGTGTTTTATAGTCAGGTCAAAAACACCTGCCAAAGAGTGATTGTATCATCACTGATTCCTATAAACATCCGTGTTACTTGTACCTGCTGTAAAGTGTACGCATATGTCATTCTGCACAATGAAGGTGAAACATTAGCAAAGGAAGACTTTCTATCTTATTTGTCAGTGCTTCATTTGATAGCACTTTAGTTAAAAATGTTTTATTTGTTATTGATATCTTTAACGTCACATAATTGTACAGAAGAAGAAAATTCAGTCTTGTGTATAGGCTTCCTATTAAATTTCCCCTGACAATGAACACCATTTTGGGCCTGACAGTTTCCTTGCTGAGAGGAAATTGTATGCTAAGCCAGCAGGTTCTCACTATGTGCTCTATAAATGATGCAGTGTAGTCCTGTGCCAGGTCCAGAGTTCATATTGGCCCCTGTCACCATTATCATTATTCCAAATTTAATACCAAAATTGATAGATGCACACTGTGTCTGCTGAGGCTGCAATTTGAATTTCGATTTCCTCAACTTGGATTACATCTATATTTATATTCCGATTTTTTACTTTGCCTTGTCGTTTCCTTCCCCTCCGTTCCAGCTCTTTAAAAATAGATTCTCCAAGCTCGTAGCCATGAAAGCTGTCACCACCATTTGTTCTGTCGCTAATGTAGACGTGCCTGAAGATGATCCATTCCAATCACTCGTGGCGTTTTTTTGTTGTTTGTTCTTATGCTGTTATAAGAGTTGATGGTGACTGTGTTATACAGACATGCAACTGCTCTTTTCTGTCCTCTCTCTTTGTGGCAGTGTATGATGATTTGTCACCAGCTGGTCTGCAGTTCTTTACACTCAGCTCGTCTCTTTCCCTCCCTCTCCCCGGGTCACTTGGACAGCGGGAGATTTGAAATGCCTTTAACCAAAGTTTCTTTTAGTTGACCAGTTCCTTTTTTTGTGCTTTCTCCCTCAAACATTCTTTTATGAAATACAAAATGACAGTGCTTTCCAATCTTTATACATTTCTCTTTTTCCTCTCTCTGCTGTCTTTTCCTCCTTTCCATATCCCTCTGCATCAACTTGAATCAAATGGAAATGACAGCATCACTTACAGATGAAGGGGAAGTGTAGTGTGAAATGACAGGTGAAAGTTTTATGACATAAGTGGGACAGGTTGTCATATGATGCCATCTTTGGGAGAATCTGCCTCTTTTTCTGAGTTGCAGAGTTTTTGGCTTGTGCTTCTTTTTTCTTTCTTTTTCTTGGCATAGATGCTATGCAAACAAACTAGCATTAACGTGGACCATTTGCATTTGTCGCACCAAGTTGTTAAGAGTTGTAATGCTTCACTCTCCAAAAGACACAATTGAGCCATTCAGTTCAGGAGGTTATGCTGCCTTTGTGGGTCTTTTGTTTGCTGCATTAGTATTAAATGAGCATAAGAATGAAATCAAACTCACACACAACCAGTGCAGTGTATGAACATTAACAGGAGACAGCAGTTCAAGAAACCAGCTTGAGGGAATGCATAAGTCTAAACTAATATTTTGCACATCTTACATCTTACATTTTTTCTTATGCTTATCTTGTGCTGGTAACTGCAGTTTAACATGTTATGTTACACAACAGTAGATGAGGATTAGAGATAAGCGCAGTATAAAGTATATAATGAACTTCCACCGTATCCATTATGAAGAAGGTTGTAATTCTTCTCACAGTTTGAGATTGCATGTTGAAGTAGGAAAAAATACAGTATAAGGAGAAAAGAAAATTATTCTGAACTGAATTTAGGTTCTGCAGTTTGGGAAAGTGTGTGAACCTTTACAGAACTGTGCATAAATAAAGAACCCTCTGATTTTCACACACATGGTGAAAAGACTGATATGAGGAAAATTTTGAGTCATTTTTTTGACAGTGAGAGGACAACTGGGTATTCTATAGGCATGGTCATCCAACTGGATGGCCAATAATGAGTATATCTTGCAATATTCTAAGGTTCCACAGAAGAACCTGGGGCAACATCTAAGCACCTCAAGGGCTTTTTCTCCCCCATGCAGAGACAACTGATCATTTTAAGAACATTTACAGAGTTCATAAGCATTTTTTTTTATGACAAGCACCCTTTTGTTGCCAGAGTAATAGCTGCTTAACTTACTCTTCATGGTTGTGATATTAGTCTCCCAAGCTCTGTAGCCTAATAGGTCAGAATGTTCATTGTAGAGGTGGTGTAATTTGGGTACCGCCCTCCCTCACAGACATGTGGGATACAGTCAGGGGTGCCACCGGGTATTTTGAAAAAAATATATCACCTTGGCCCCCACCACTTTACCATTGCAAACCATGCCAACCCTAAAAATATAACACTGCACAGACATGGATCACAGTTCTGCTCAGATAAATCGATTTTTTCATTTCATGCAAGAGAGATATGTGCAAGCCATTTTTTAGATTTCAATACTTTAAATTATAATGTTATCATTTTTTTTGTTACATTGATTGGCACTGTACCTTACACCAAGTACAAATACAAATAAAATTTAAAATCCATGTTAACTTTTTGGATGGAAGCAAATTTAAATTCTCATCTATCAAGTGGTGTAAAAGTATTTTGTACTGCTTGAACATTTTTATTTATAATATTAAATATCGACAAATATAACTTAAATAATCTTTGAACAAAGTGTAGCCAACTAAAATAGGTCTCTGTCTTCAGATCTAGTAGAACTCAAAGGTTTTAATCTTTAACATTACTTTATGATGAC
The DNA here is from genome assembly GCF_036321145.2 of Pelmatolapia mariae. NCBI lineage: Eukaryota > Metazoa > Chordata > Actinopteri > Cichliformes > Cichlidae > Pelmatolapia > Pelmatolapia mariae. The sequence goes on along the minus strand of NC_086243.1, from coordinate 4,390,970 downwards.
AGATTAATAACGTCTTTAAAAGAACCCCAGAAAAGACTAGCTGACTGTTCTACTGTTTTTTAGGACCCCTTAGAGTCGTCATCACTTTTCTGTCTCTTCCGCTTCCCTGGTATACACTCAAAAGTGTCTGACTTTGACATTCAGAAACACTCTTTCTACTCTACAGTGTTATTAAACAGTTATTAAATGATCAATACAAGAAACAGTTTTTTTCAGCTGTCTTCAAAGTGACTGTTTTGTATAAAGATGATGGTAAAACTCCAATAAGATAGAATCATTGAAGTCATAATGTCAAATACATGCAATCTGTTTGTGATAATGCAGCTATTAACTGTGATTTAAAAAAAATCTGCTGCCATCAGTTCCAAACCTGTTGCTATCCGTTGCCTTCTACATACAAAGAAATTCACAATTAAACAAAAACTATCTATAGTACTTAGAGTCCAGCCAGAAAGCCATACATTTCAAACAGAAATTCAGAAAATGCACAAATAGTGGTGTACTGGCCGAATTAAAATTGGTTGGCAAATGATAAAAATTCACACGGGTTGAAATTGCCGTCTTTAAAACTACAAAAACAGTGCACTGGTGTTGTAGGAGCATGCACTTTCTTTATACGTTTATATTTCTAGATACTCATATCATGATTCAATCATATCTAACAGTTTCCCGTTATGTTAGAAATGACATCTCTCCTCCTTACTATCAAAGAGTCATTACCAACCCCTCTGGGTGTACTTTGGAAATGCATTCCTCATTTTCTGTGGTTGTTTCTGCTTTTTGTTTGATTGCTGCACCCCTGCTACCCACAGCAACATACATTTCAGCCAACGTATCCTACTCAAAATTTGTGTAAAAACAATGAGAGTGGCAGTGAAAAATGCCAGAAGAGGTCTTGCAAAAAGTACTGCTTCAAGAAATCAGACTCAGGCAAGAACAAAAGTCTTCTTTTAGTCTGAATCCATTTGCTTGTAATAAACATTAAGTCCCATTTTTCTTTTCAGTCAAGTTTAGATTCTTTTGTTTTCTCTTTAATTAAAGCCTCATTGTTGTAACATTTTAAAAACCAACCTTGCATGTGACTTATGATGTAAAATAAGAAACTTTTGCGGTGCAATAATAGAAATGCTAATCAGTGTAATGAGGAACATAATTTCATGAACATTCTCCAGAATCTGATTAGTGATGGTGAAGATAATATGCATATAATAGTACAATGGATAGAGGAATAAAGAGAGTGATGGTCCAGATCAAACACATAATTGTGCAATTAGACTTTAATTATTCCTATATGTCCTGTTAATTTTGTGTGTCATTGAGAAAGGAAGCCTGCGAAAAGTCGCACAGTAAACACAGCAACTCTGCATCATGTAAAAAGCACTTCTCTCTGGCTTCTAATTGTACTCCCGTGACCTTACTAATGCTAATATCTGATTATCATTAAGGAAAATAAGCACTGGCAGGCTTTTCTCTGCATTAACTTTCCACAGAGCAAGAGTAAAATTGGCTGCTCTCATTAGCTTTTAATCAGGGGTAATGGAGATGGGAATACATGTTAGCCACATTTTCCTGGGCTACCCGTAATCTGTTAAATCCTTTAATCTCATCATCGCACAAGTTACATCAGCTGCTACGGCCTTAAACAAGCTTGAAAACTATCAGTGGTTGAGGTCATGACATCTGCACTTTCCAGTGTGTTTAATGTCGTTGTGTATCTGATATCATCGTGTTAGTGTGATCCTTATACCATCATATTACTGATGTAATTGGTATCATTGAGAATGACCAGTAACAAAATTGCAATGTGATAGCTTCACAAACCAGGAAAAATACTAAAATAGTATGTGTCATCCTGTGGTGGAAAAAGTATGGAGTGACAAAGATGAGGTTGGACTTTCAACTGCACGAATGGGATTTGTGTAGATATTGTTTTTAGAGCTGTTACTTCGTATATTTAAGAAACCTTTTGGAGTTTTGTTGATGATTGGTTAGTTTTTAGGAAGCTGGAACTGACCAGTCACAAAATTATGATCGCCCAGTTATTTGCAAATTTGTCATATTTGCATTCATTTTTAAATTAATAATTAATAATTATAATGAATTAATATTAATTCATTATAATTACACATATCTATATATTACAGATATTTTAAATAAATGGACTGGTGGATACAGCCCTATCTGTCCTTGACAACAATAGTACATAGTATTTTTCTAACATATGGCTGTCAATTTGAAAAGTAAAGGGGTTAAATAATACCACACTGAATAAATTTCTATTGTGCTGCTTGATGTTTTATGCCAAAATCAATCTAAAGTACAAACTGAGCGAACAAATCACTTCAGCATTAACCATGCTTGTTGTTGTTTATTCAATCAAACTTTACATCACCTCAAACTCCAGCAAAGAAAAGTCTCATCTGGCTGAATCAGACTGCAAAGGAACAAAACCGCATGGAATAATCACACTCTTTTCAATTTTCATCTGTCTGAAATGACAAAAGAAGAGCTGTCAAGCAGTTCTTGTAGAGAGACAGACAGGGATTCTGCTTAATTTTCACTTCTACTTGTGTTGGACTTGAGTTAGATTAGCTGCTGATGAGGCGCTGGGTGGGGGTGGAGGGTGTGTGTATGATCGTGTGGAATGTGAGGGGGCTATGGGCTTTTTCTCTATGGTCCACATTATCAGAGAGGCAGACAGCTTAGCATGGACAGAGCAGCAGGGCAGAAACAGGCCTGTGGTTCTGTGATGGAAACAGTCAGGAGGCAACAGCCTGCACAGCAGGGAACACTTTCCTGGTACATGGTGTGTATTCTGAGTTAGTGTGTTCTGTGCTGTCTGACCACCATAACTCCTACAGATCGCCTTCAAACAAATGTGGGTCACACCCTGCCTGACACACATAAAGGCACACAAAGGTTCAGAGTCTTTGCTGGCTGTTTGATATGTTAACCTCTTAGTTTCATAAAGGGATAAAGCAAAAGAAACACCAACTGCTGTGTGCATTATCGCTGGTTTTAAACACCAACTGGGTTCAAATGTACACAGAAGGCAAGAGAAAAACACACAGGACAATACAGAGAGCTAGACTTTAGAAAAAGAAAAAAGAGGCTGCTTTTATATATGCTGCTGTCAGAATGGAGCCTGCAAACAATACCATCATATGTAAATGTATTCATGGATTTTCTGTGTGTTCTTTTCCTGTGGATGCAGTGTGGTTAGTGAAAGCTAAAAATATTTGAAACATAAAGATTTGATTTGTGTAATTAGACTGTATCTTTGAACCTTTGCTAGACACCACCAGCACTGGTTTTCCTCAACTCTGCTGCTTTCCTTACAAACGTGGCACCATTAACTGTAAAAGGGGAAATAAACAGGCTTTCCAATGGCATAACATTTATTAACAAGAAGCACTGTACCAAATAATAACCCACCAAACATGAATTTCCTTACTTTCTGTGCTAAGTTTAGATAAATCATTTACTTTGCTTTAGAGAAAATTAACATTTAGATAGATGGCAATGTTTTGTGCATGACAGTACGATATTAACAATGGTTTTTAGAAAATTAATATTTTGCATTGTTGTTTAAATATCAATATCGGTAGTTCTTCCACATTTATATTCCATTTCACTTCTGCACTACTACAACTTTTACATTTATTCGCTATATTTTATCACTTTGCAGTGCAAGGTTTTACATATCGCTCTATTTTCCTATATGCACAACATAAAAAATGTTAAACCATATCTAAAGGTCAAAATTCATATTTTATACAGTTGATTTTTCATGTTTTTCTTCTCTGAGTACATTCGTCTGGTCTCCTTGACAAAGTGTGGTATGATCTATGGCTACAAGTCTGGAATTTACCAGCAGATAAATATTGTAATTGTGTGTGAAGGAATGTCTTTTTATTTTTTATTAATTACCGTATGTTAAATATTTACTGTATATTAGACGTTTATGATTTCTGTGCAGGTTTTGGCAGTGAATAAGTCTTTGTGGAAAAGACATATACATGAAAACATTCAAACAAATCATCAAACACTGTCTCTTATCAGCAAAAGCAATTTAGTTCCGTTAGCTTTTCAGTGCACTACAGAATTCATCCGCAAATTAGGGCTACACCCGGGACTGGTATAATGAATTAGCCTCTGGTATTCAGGGAAAAAGTCATAATGAGTGATGCATTACCTTTATAAAAAGGAAGCCGGCAGCAATTGCGTGAAATAAAACGTCAGTAAAGTGGCAGGTGAAAAGAAAGAGACCTTGTCCTTAAAAAATTGAATCACTTCAAATGAGATTTCACATTAACCTTCAGTATAAGCTATAGTATTTGGCATTAAAGTGAGGTTTGACTGCTGAAAATATGAAGCAAACAAAATATTTTTGACAGACAGACTGAGAAACATAGAAAGAGAGATATATGAATGTGTGGGTGAGAATCAGTGCGCCTTTCCATTTGGCCTCTATCCGGTTTAAAATCGTAAAATAACAAACAACAAGCGAAAAGAAGTCTTTGCCCAAGAAATGCCCAAGTTCTTCAGCTCTAAAAGTTCACAAAGAACTGCAAAATTTAAAGAGCTATGACACTTGAAGTCTTCTGAATTTGGAAAAAAAAATCACCACCCGCAAGTTTAAAACGTGGCTCTGAGAAGCTGCAACGTCCCTTTTCTTTTCAGGTGCTGCAATCACAATGGATTCCAGTGGTGACCTATAAGTCATGACTAAAGCATGCATCAATACTTTTCAAAAAACTTTGAGAATGTGGATGAATAGAAAAAAAATAACTGTACACTAAAATGTACCTATTACCAAGGACTGCAAGAATCTACAGTATGCTTGTCAAAGCGATTTCCATTATGCTCATCTCTGCATACACACCGAAGGGAAGGACACATAATCAGGCATACACACCGAGACTGTACACACCTGCAAACAAAGGCTAATAAGGTACAAGAGAAAACAGATACACAACAACAAGGAGGCAAACTGTAAAGGAGACGTTTATATCTGTATAACATTTGTAAGAGTAGCTATTGCTGAAACCATCTTATTAAAGCACTTGTACTAAAAGAACAAAATTATTACGCTGAAAATAACAAAGTCATTAGTGTGGACATGACCTGAGTCAGGTCAAGAGATGTGGAAACTGTATTTCCTATTTGTATTATATATAGATACAGTTTTCAGTGTGAAAATGAGTTTACTGAGACTGAGAACAATCACACAGCAGTCGACCTGTGTGTGTGTGTGCGTGTGTGTGTGTGTCACAGTAACGGAGAGAAGTGGAGAGAAAAAGAATTTGGAGCTTCGCAGAGACAATAAAACATCAAAAAGAATCGTTCCATCAAAGAAGATTACTTTAGATACAACACTCATGGAATGGAAATCCGGGCAATATTTTCCACTTATTTCATCATCAAAAGATTAGGTTTTCTGAATAAAACACTCTCCACCCCCCACTCAGGAAAATATACTCAGAAAACCACAGCAGCACATGCTACACTTCTCTCCAAGTGTCACTCCAATAAACATCTGATTCCATTTGGAGTTTCATGAGCAACTCGCTCACAGCCATGTTGGCTTTCTGTGGTTACGAGCATAATTTAATTTAACCTCTAAACACACGAAAACTTTAAGGATTTTAAATTACAGTGCATGTTTTGTCTCTCGCTCTTTCTTCTTCTTCTTCTTCTTCTTCTTCTTTTTTTGAACCAATTTTAATAAAAAGTATCCCGCTTTTCCATTCTGAACACAGGTTTTCATTTATACCTTCTGTTGGCACAAATTGGATTCCTGCTGCAAGAATACATTTGTTCTCTTAAAGCTCATTTCACTGCTGCTATCTTCTCGTGATATGAACAGCTCAGAGCATGGTTCCAGAATTTTTATATATTTTTCTACTCAAATTAAACACAGCTGTCACTGTGTTTAATTTATTATATCACGATATTATAATCCTTTTTTAAGCTGATGTAAAATAAGCGAATGGCCTACCACTAAGTGATGCTTAGTGGGATATGTCAGAAAAGGAAAACAAGAGGAACATTTTAATGAAAGTAATGTAGAGGGAAGATGTAATTTATTGGCTACACTGGCCATGTTATCACATTGTGTTGCAATAAATGACCTAACCTATTTAGGGTGCCTGTGTGGCTGAGTAGTTTTCACTGTACTAACATAGCATACAGTAACAGTAGCGACAGAAGCTACAAATATTCATCTTTTGCAGATGTATATATATATATATATATATATATATATATATATATATATTAGTGCTGTCAATAGATTAAAAAATTAACTAATTAATCTCACAATTTTCTGTAATTAATCGTGATTAATCGCAATTACTTGATCGATAGCCTGGCTGCAATTACACTTTTTCAACTTTATATTTACGCTTGTAACAGACATTTATGCAATATAATGAAATAAATGGAGAATAAAAAAAGAATGTATGCTTAAATTCAAAGAGAATTTGAATAGTTTTCTTCAATCTTTTAGCACAGGTTCTCTCCTGTGAAATGCAACTTTAAAAAAACCCTATATACTAATAGGTAAGTATGCACTAATATATAATATATATTAGTTCTGTCAAACAATTAAAACGTTTAATCAGATTCGTCACAGGGTTACTGTGGATTAATTTTGATTAATCACGATTAAATATCATTCATTTTTAATCTATATTAATCGCATTTCATTTTGCATGAGCAAACAGACCAACAAAAAGCTCTGTAAACATTTATCCACTCTCTCTCTGTCACTCTTGCGGAGGCACTTCAAGTCCTTGAAACGAGGCTGCGTTAATTTTGACAGCACTAATGTATATATATATAAAAAACACCCATCTCGCCCCTGCGGGCGGTTTATCCTTCAAGCTCGGGTCCTCTACCAGAGGCCTGGGAGCTTGAGGGTCCTGCACAGTATCTTAGCTGTTCCCAGGACTGCGCTCTTCTGGACAGAGATCTCCGATGTTGTTCCCGGGATCTGCTGGAGCCACTCGCCTAGCTTGGGAGTCACTGCACCTAGTGCTCCGATTACCACGGGGACCACCGTTACCTTCACCCTCCACATCCTCTCGAGCTCTTCTCTGAGCCCTTGGTATTTCTCCAGCTTCTCGTGTTCCTTCTTCCTGATATTGCTGTCATTCGGAACCGAATATATATATATATATATATATATGTATATATATATATGTATATATATATATATATATATATATATATATATATATATATATATATAATATGAAAAAATATATATATATATCTGCCCTTTGCAGAAAATGCATATTCATCCATTTTCCACTTTGTGCATTATAAGTCATTTTTCCCATTTATGAATCGTTCCGAGTGCACTACAGAGTCAGCCCTTACTCTCTGGTCAAACACGTTCAAGAACACTTTGAAAAGCAGGTGGTGGTGGAATGTTGGCAGTGATGAAGCAGCAGGCACCACAGAATAGGTACCACTAACTGGGCCAATAAATACCCTGCTGATTAATGACTGGCACCATGCAATCAGCATAAGGATTTGGGAAGGTAGTGTGAACCTAACGGGAGTTCCCCTGTGAATTAAAAATTGAGGGAAGTGAAAATATATCCACAGTAGATGGGCTAAAGCTAAGAGGCAGCATGAAGGAGGAGTACTAAGTCTTCTTGCTGCTGTGATTGCTATTATAAATGTCAAACTCTTGCAAGTAGATGGAAAAAAATTTGGAATCTGGCAGAAATGCTTAATTCTCTCCGTAACTTACAGTACGCTATTAATATGCTGCCTAGCCATGCAACAACATCACTCACATGCAGTGTGTGCTATTATAAGTACTATCCTGCGATGCAAATCTTCAGGCTGCGCTTACTCTGTGTGTGAATATATTCCTGAGCTGCTCTGCAGAAATTTTGCTGGAGAGGATGAACGACAACAATACAGCCAGATGAAGACCAAAGGTCACAGAATCCTTCACACAACATGCTTGCTAAATCATCTGAAGTCATCATCCTATCTGACAGCTCATTTGAGGAATTTCAGCAAGTTCTGAAAAGAGAAAAAATAATTTATACCCAGTTTACACAAAAGTGTGTAGGATGATCCAGAAGTGTTATGCACTTTTCTTTGTGCTGACAAATTGCAGAGACACTGTGATACAACTAGGTGGGAGTTTTTATGGTCAACTTTTTTGCGTTATATTTTGCTGACTATTAATAAATCTTTGCCTGTACCCATGACTGGTTGCTGTCACATCACAACCATTGTTGTGGTTTGTGTTGTTTATGTAAAAAAAGAGAGACATGGATTAAATGTTGAAAATGTGACATCATTATCAGCTTTTGGCCAAAACAGCATTCTTGCTGTAAAAACGGTTAACTCTGAATACTAAGAAGGATGAAAAAAACTCTAAGGTGGATATCACATCCTTTTAGTCCACCAACCACCCCAACCTGTGCAAATTATCTTGTAATTTCTTATAACATAGCTGCACATATGGAAAAGAAGAAAAATCCCTTCAACAGTAAATGCATTGCATTACCTATATTACATATCTCATGGTATGATTTACATCTAAATCATGGTGGCACGTTTTCATTTTCCCAATGATGATGTGCACTTTAAGTCTTACATTCCCCTTTGAAAGACATGTGCTTGGTATAATGGCAGTCGGCAAGTACCGCCAATATCTAAAATGACACGCAAAGTTATTATAACCAGTGCTTAGCACAAGTTAATGAAAATTTTGATAAAATCCTAGTAATGAGCACCCTGATCATACAGCCAAGTTTCACTGAATACTATTGAATCCTTAGTCACCTAATCAAACAGTTAAAAACATCTTAACAACTTACGCTAATGTTTTAAGCACATAAAAAGTGAAGATATAGGCCTTGTCTGACTTTTTAGAGCTGTGAGAAAGCGGTCTGTGATTTGGAATGATTCTGTGTTCTGTGTGCTGTTTCTTATTTGGAGGTGGAGGATCAGTACATGCCGAGTCTAAAAACATCATTACCAATGAAGTTATCTTTTTAGATGGCCAGTTGCCAATTTTGATTTGGCTGCCTCTCATCATTTTTCTGACTTTAAGCCAGACACATTTTTTCATTTTCTTCACTAGCACACATTTTAGGAAATTCGCTGTACACATTTCATTGTAGAGTCCGACATCACTTTAATAATGCTCTTCCTTTATCCTAAGAAGTATTAAGCATTTGTTTCTGCATTCAGCCTATTTCAAATAAGTTTAACTGTGCTGTCTTGTTTAGTAATATGGCCTTGTAATCGATGTAACCATTGGCAACTGACTCCAGACAATCCCCAGTTGTTGTTTTTTTCACATCGATGTTATGCTTGTTCCCATCTGATGTAATTTAAGCACAGTTATACAACTGGTTGACAGTGTTTTTCCTCTAAGCTGGACGACTCCTGATTTGGTAAACAGTTAAATATATCAAGACATGCAAAAACAGCAGTTACAAAAATAATTTCATCTCATTTAGTCAGGATCATCACAACTTTATGTCACAAACTGGTGCAGAAAAATATCATTATCATTTCAACATTTTCTTAAGAATTCCTGACACCAACTACAGGAATTTCATTTCCTCTGCAGAAAGATGAACTTTCCCTCCCATTTCCCTTTCATGTATGGCCTAAAGATATTGCTGAAATCATGACTTTGCAGCATTATATTTGCTTTGTTCAGGCTTATGCTCTCCTCCTATGATCCGTGGACAAATCTTTGGGTGGAATAAATTTTCCAGTGGCGATAGCAGAAGCCAAATGGCTTACTTAGCAAAGGATTGTGAAAACATCAGAGGAAAGAATTTCCCTATAGTGAACATTGAGGCATCAGAAGGGCTCAGTGTTTGTAGAAATGTTACCTGGGCAAACCAATGAGAGAGATGGGAGCAAGCGTAAGAAGTAAGATGGAGACGAGGGAGACAATAGAAGGGAATTAAAAGAAAAAGAGACCAGTGAGAACATGAAGAAAGGAAATGAGAAGAGGAGCTAGTATGAGGGCAGTGGTGTTTTGGGAAAGGGACAGAGCGTGTATGATGCGTGTGCTCATTTGTTTTCACTTCACTGTGAGGGCAGAAGACAAATTGCCCATATGGATAAGAGCAGACGGTGGCCAGGTTGCGTTAGGAACCAGTTAGTTCTAGCACATTCTGTTGTTGGGCAGTAAGCCTAATGTTTAGCACACTGGGAACTGGCAAAGTAATGGACACATGCAAACTGCCACAGTGTAGGCTTTTTAAGGATTCCAGGACACTGCAAGGTACATTGTCTAACACAGCAGCTGCTGAAAATATGATCATGTATATTTCCTTGAAAATGCCATAGCAATGCCTAAAGTAGTCCAGTGGAATCAGTAACCCAATATTATATAATATATATATAATATTTTTATTAAGTAGTATGATGAGTATTTCATCTGGACTGTGCTGGCTGCACAGATTTACTCTGTTTTTGTGGTCCATGACTTAATCAGTCGATCCAGTCTCATCAACTTTGTTTACATCAGTCGTGAGAAAAATGGATTCCAGTGAAAAAGTTGTGACAAACAGACTTGGTACCTACACTGGCCAACACCAGACTGATGATTGTCTCTGTCGTAGTTGGTGGAGACTAAAACAGAACATATATCTAGTCTTCTCTTCCTCCCAAGTGCTGACATTTTGTTGTGTTTTCATGAGAAACGTGGAGCATGGTTGCTGGTTGTTCGATTTCCCAGGGTAGATCAAATGTTTGCATCTAACTGTACTGCACAAGGAGATTAGTTCTGATTGGCTCACTTCCAAACTTGTGTGTGTCAGTTTTTATTTAGTTATCTTGACATTTTCCTCAGAAAAAAAAGGTAGTTTAGGAAACTATGACTATGAGATTATTGGTTAATCCAATTGCAATTGAGACCAAAAAGTAATTAGGAAAGTGTTAACTGAAATGTTAACTGACAAAAGGTAATTTTCTTCTCCACACAGTTTATGGCAAGCACATTATCTATTCTCTTTTAAGCTTTGTTTTGGACTCTATGTACTTTTTCTGTTTGGCATTGTGCATGAGTGGATAAAAAACTGTCTAGGTCCTGGATTGGGTGATAATGTATTTAGTTTATATATGTGCTGCATTTTTATCAAATGTTGTTTTGCCTTCACTCTAAAAAGCAAACGGTCTGCTAAGTTCACTCGAAACCTGTTTGTTTGCTTTAAACAGTTTATTGAGGAAAGAACCGTGTCCAGCTGGAAGTAACCTAAGGGTTTCCTATTAGATGGGCATTGTTTTTGTCAGTGTTTTTTCTGTGTATTATATTGTTTTGATATTGTTTGGTGGCTGCAGGAAGCAGCAGCCCTCACCAACGCACCAGAACTGAACAGTAATTGGTCCTTCTGTCCACATGTGTGCACATGTCTATGTGCAGTATGCGAATGTGCTGTCCAAATGGCATCACACCAGGACACGGTCGACGTCAAACTGTGATAACGAGCACCGCCAATATTTGAATATAAGCACGTACCGATTCAATTATTTCATCCCAGCTAGATAGAAAAAGCCACAAACATACTCATTTCTCTACATTCTGCCAATTTTCTGTTGGGAATGCCTCCTGGGCAAGACAGTAAAACATGGAATAACCTGCATTTGTATGCTCGCTACTTATGCGCTCTCCCTTTCAATTTAACAAGAGTCAATTTGAATTATAATTCAAAGGTGCGGTCTCTATTCACTAAGTACAGGGTGGGAGTTGGTGCTGGTGGAGGTCGGCAAGGGGGGCAGAAAGCTTCACTGCTGTCTCTAACAATACTTGATCTAATTTAGGTGAAATTGTCCCTATTACAAAATAAGAAAAAAATGGCATCTCTCTGTTTTGCTTTTGTCTGCTGGCTGAATTATTTCATTTTCTGATAAGGCATACTTGGGTCTTCTGACAGGGTATGTTAAGAGCCACAGTGTCACAAAAGAGAAAAAGAAGTAGGGATACATAAAGCGGTCTGCTGAGGGTGAAGCAAAGAAAACATGACACATTAGGATGACAAATATAGACATAATAACAGGAATGTAGACCAATCTTATGAACAGGATATGAACAGATAATGACTGCTCATATCTAGTCAAGTGGCATTAAATTATTTTTCTCTCAAAACATAGCTCCAACATATTATATACAGTATACCTTAAAAGTGCCAGTGTGTGGGTGGGTATACAGTTCCAGTTTTAAAAGTTACAGATTAATTGCATTTATATTGGAAGTGATTTGTTTGTCACACATTGTCTTGGTGACCATCATATATCAATTAGTCCCTCTGACTGGTGGTCACTTCAGTTGAGACTGTTTGACACTGGACCTGCCCACTTCACATGACCAATCGTAAGTCTCACTGACTTTCTGTGGTCTGGTCACAGGGTGGCTGCCAGTATCTTCTTACGAGTTCTTCAGTATCAAACTGATCCTTTTCTCCACAATTAAAAGAAAACAGAAAAGGCAGCATTGCTCCCAGTAATGTCGATCTATTAAGGGAGGTGTACAGTAGATTATTTTCTGTGGCATTATACTCAACATGCATACTAAGTGACAAGTTAGGTGCTGTCCTCTTTGCTGGAAGCAGCAGCTCAGAGACTCAATCTGGACTGATTTGATTGTAACCTCTTAAATGTCCTGAAATGCTTTTAAATTGGAGAATTCATTGTATACGAAATAAAGCTTTTTGTGCTGTATTATTAACCTGTAAATTATATTTTATTTGAATTGTTAGTTTAGAGACGGTTAGAATTATCTTTACATTTATCATAGATGGTTGAAGTCATTAAGTTGCATCCTGTTTGAGGACCTTTCAGCTGGTTAACTAACTCATCACAGCCAGCATCTGACAAATGGAGATAAAAAGCATCCATACAAAGAAAGAAAGAAAAGAATGGTGGTATATCCTGATAACTAGATGAAGCTATGTTGCATTTCGATTCTTTTTTCCCCTCTAATAAAAGCACAAAGTATACAATGTTGAATAAAAACAACCATATAAATTATGTTATGAAGGTCAGGGGCTAATGGGAAATGGGTTTCATTTCAATAAAAGAAAATCCTGGGTTAATTAAAAGAGAGTAATGTTACACAAGCAGCAATATTAGACAATATTTCATTTACTAACGTCATCTTTGAGCCACATGTCATACTGTAAAAAAAACAAAAAAACCTCTTTTCCCCGGTGGTTTAGCATTCTTGCAAATGTCACAAGGATTTTGAATTAGGTGTTTTCAGGTATGTCTGAGCTTCCCAAAAGACTCAAGGCAGACCAGCTGAAAAGGTTAAGATGAAAGATGAGTTGATTGAAAGAAACAAATCAAAAAGATGCAACAGAAACTTGAAGGTATTTCTTTAGAGTCTTCCACAGGTGACATCTGCAAGGATTAAAACTGCACAGATCTAAAGACAAGCAATTAGTTTGTGTCCTTTGCTCTGACCAAAGACATTTGTAAGAATCGTAGGGTACACTCTGGACAGGCTGCCAGTCTATTGTTGGTCTTGATTTTTCTTAAAAACAAATCAACAAAAAAACCATTTTCACTTTGTGTTAGTATATTGGATGATTTATATCTGCAGCACAGCAAATGGTGTAAAAAATGAATACTCTGATTCCTCTGTAATGACATTCTAAACTCCTATTATGAACTTTGATGTTATTTACATATTTACCAGGCTACTAAATTTCACATCCTGCAAAATATACACCATGTAATATACAGTACATTCAGTTCAGTCGTCATATGTGTGATAACAATGGATATCAAGTTAGCTTCACTGGTGATAAACACGGGTGTTTATCAGATCGCTTGTTTCACATACTTTAAGGTGTGAAAAGGATGTATCGGAATGGGATGTTTTCCTGAGTATTTAACCATTTTGTTTTCAATACTATATTTGGACATAAAACACAGCTGGGAAAGGGAACTGACACTAATTACCCTGTGACTGCAATTGGTGAACGCACATTAATTCTATCACCATACCGAAAACCTTAAAAAAACAAAAAAAAACTTTCTTACCATGTGATCCAAGGATACCTATCCACATCAATAAGAAATTTCCCTCATGCAGTAGGAATTATGAATAATTCAAGCGCCCATATAGCTGCGCCTTTTCAAAAATGTATTACTGGAAAGTGTCAGGAATACCACACAGAGACGGGCAGAGCATATCTCCTCAAATTAACACTGGCAGGCCACTTTTTAATGTCAAAGACACCCAAGATATTTAATCTCAGTGTCATTCAGAGGAATTATTCAGCCTGAGAATCAATCAAATTGAAGTCTTCTCATTGGAAATGAATTAAGATAAGATAAGATAAGATAACCTTTATTAGTCCCACACGTGGGAAATTTGTTTTGTAAGAAAGAGTAATCTCATGCTGAAGGGATAGACCTGTTTCCTCGTTTGGGTGGATACAAATGTTAATAAACCCCAAACTTTTTTTTTTTTTTTAGTTTTGAAGAGAAATAGGACACATCAGGCTTCTGTTTTGCTCTCGCTCTCTCTCTCTCACACACACACACGGAGACTGGCTACAGACTCTCAAAATAGCTGAGAGAAATTTAACATGGAAAGTGAGGCGCTCAGCTCCTTGATTTCTCCAGGATGATATTAATATAGAAAGGCAGGGAAGTTGGCAAGCAGATTCAGCACACATCACGACTCCTCGGGGTTAACTTGTTTTTTTTAAAGTCCTCCCCTGCAAAATGTGTTCAGAAAGACCTCTTAAAGTAACACTGAAATATGTTCGATGCCATTGAATCACCATGTCACGCCTGTATCGTTTCAGGCTGATTGAAGCTGGGTTAGGCGACCTAAATGTTGGCAGATTGTCATGCTTTTGTACTCTTTCTTTACAATCCTGGAGAAAAAAAAAAGCAAGCAAACAAATGAAGAAAAAACCTTTTCTTTCAGTGTACGATACTTGTGCATTCAGCTACTGGGTGAAATCTTTATTCACATACACGTAAAAAAGATCCTAGTTCTGTACCAGTGCTTCATATTTTAGTACATGTAAGTGCATGTTATACACTTTTGTAAGATAACATCCATGCATCCTGATAAACGTCTCCTCAAAGACAAATTCATGTTTTTTAGTTCTTTAGCTTTACATATGTGCAAATTATTCATTATTTTATTTACATTATTAATGCATTAAGACATTTTTTAAAGTAACTTGAGTTCCCATTTCATTTGAGTTTTTTGTATCGCAACCATTACATTCAGAATGCATCATATTAGGAGTAACTAAACTTACTTTAAAAGACATTGTAAAACAGGACTAATAGCTACAGAGGTAATAAAAGTGTCATTTACCAACATAAATCTAGTGTAAAGTTACTAAACTGTCCAAGATGATGATTTTTGTTTGATTAATTGATTTCATATATTTATTATTAAATGAAATGAAATTACATTAAAATTGCAAGTCTTTGGAGCTAAATAAAGACATACGAGGCCCAAAGTGGTTATTTTAATTTACTAATTTGGATTACATTTAAACCTTCATATGAAGCAAAGTAGTGAACACACTTACAATGAAAACGAAAAAACAGTCCAAACATAACAATTCTATCATTGTCATATTTCTATGATAGCTATGTTTTGCAAAACAGTGATATCAAATTGACACAACAGAGAGCAGCTTTTAGACAACATGGAAACTCAGATGGTCAGATTCAGAGAGAATAAAAGTCTTGCACTGATTCTTTTCCCCCCACACACAAAGGATGATCAAGCATAAGTAAAGAAATTAATAAAGAACTGAGAATGGCATTGGTATTGATGAAATCTAAGCAATATTCATTAATAAACATAATAAGGAATTTTAGCACAACAGTACCGGGGTGCTGTGCATTCTATTTCAGCTGTGTGTTTATTGTTAGAGAATCTGTCTGTAGCTGCTGAATTTTTATATTTTGTTCACCAGCCGCTGTGGTGAACATAATAACACATGTTGTTTTTGCATAGCAAGAGCTGGACATTAGGTTTGTTGCTGAAATTTGCCAACAGAAGCTTTTGGTTGGTGGATGCTGGCAGTTCAAATTATCTGAAGAATCATTAAATTAAATTAAACTAATACATAGTTGTTAAGTGCCACATGTTTTCCTGAACACCACCAGGTATTGGTTAAGTTGATGAGTTGAATTGCCTGTATGTAAAACCCATTGCTCCATTGTTTTATTGTCTAAAAGTCTAGGATGTGTAAGTTTTGACATTAAGTGAAATGTATTTATTGCTATCAAATTATTGCCATTTATTTATTTAGAACATGTGTGGAAAGTAATGGGGAATTTATAGTCAAGTATGAAAGGTAAAAGGATTTTAAATGTAGGCATATGGTCAATTTATAGCATTCATGTTATAGCAAGACCATTAAGAGCATCACGGTATTGGTAGCTGGTCAAGATGGAGCTATTGCTAGCTTTTTTTTTTATTTCTTTGTGATGCACTATGTTATAGATTAAATTATATTTACTTTTCACAAGAGGACCATATCTCATTCTTAGAGTTCTTACAATTGAGGTTACAGTAATATAAATTGGGCTCTGTCCTTAAAGGTAAAACTGGCTCCTCTAATTTCGACTGCCAAATTTCAGCAGTGTCATTGACATATATCCTATATATCCCTGTATCCTAAGCCGAGAAGATTCAGCTGAAGCGTGACAAATTTTAAAAATAGCTGACAGTGATACTCAACCTAGATATGCCAACCTCATAAGTAGGCAGGTGATGCCTAGTACAGATTTAGGACACAGTGTGCAAATTCAACATTACCGCACATTAAATTGGTTTGACTTCCCCTCTATACCATAAACTCTAAATCTGGATTGATACATACTTGAAAATTAGTGAAGCAAACAACCAAAAAAACCCAAAAAAATGCATACAACATGTGCTCACCTTATGATAGTGCAAATCTGTCATAATTATTTTGCAGTGAAATCAGTTTTTGCCCACAAATAATCTTTATCGGTTCCTTTGTGTCAAAGCTGCTATTAGCTGTCATAATGTAACTGCAGTTTGGGTTCCCTTGCAGTCAACTTCCAGCTTAATTCCTTTCAGGACATGTATAATGACTCTGGTGGGAACAACTCAGACATCATTAAAAAATCATGCCCTGGCATAGACCCTCCAGGCTGGGTGGAGGGTCTATTTCCTAGTGGGTTCCCAAAAGGCAGGAGGGAGTTTTAATGAACTCCCATCCGAGGACAAGAAAAGAGACTGCCATTCAGCTCCCAGACTTAGAAGGTAACACAGCCCTCAGTCCAGAGCAGTAGAGCTTCATTTATTATACCATTTGGGAGTAATAACCTTTGGTCGAGTGTTTGACAAGACAGTTTGACAAATGTTACGTGGCAACTTAAAGGTTCACAGGCCATATGAACAGGCTAACTCTTAACTGATTGATATATAAGAAAGTAATGGGAATGTCAGTCATAATTTTAGAATACCAAACAATTTCTTTTTAAAGCAATCCAAGATCTTTGAATTTAGCTCAGACTGCAGTGCTACATTTGTGAGAACCAGAAGTTTCAAGATCTTTGAGAGTGAAACAGAGCTGACACTGGGCACACTCTTAGTATTCTAGTGTTTACTGAGGTAAACCTTCCTCAAACAGCACATGCAAGTAGTGTGACAGCTAAAACACATCTAAATCAAATCCCAAAAGACCAAATTTCATCTACAGCCAGATGTATTTATCAGTTCAAATGAGAAATAAACAAATGTTTGTATATAATAAATGCTTTTGAAAACGTAATGAATAGGCAGAACAATGTAATTTTAAAATATGGCTTTAATCTGCTGTGATAAAGTGTGTCTCCCTACCAACGTTGTTCTATTGAAAGACACCCAGGGTCACATTATTACCTACACACTGTACACTTGTAAACTGTACACTTTACATACTGTTTAAATTATTCTGAAGATGCAGAACGGATGTCCAAATAAAAGAGAACAGCTAAGACACACGAGTGTCTCATCAGGTGCCTCCAAGATGACCAGCTGATAAGTTTTATTAAGAGTTTACTATGTCCTCTGTCAATACCAATGGTATTTCTAGATGGCTAAAAGGACATGCATATATATTTTTTTTGCATCACAGTTTGTGGCAGACTTTTGTGCTGCTAGCTAAGAGCTAAGAAATGGAAAGAGGCTACAGACTCTTTCACCACATTTTCCATTGATGCTGTATCATCTTATTACTATTTAGCAGCAGGAAACATTCATGCTTGGGTTACAAAAGATAAATGGTCAAATGTGTCTCAGTTGTCAGTCAGTGGATCATAGTTCATCTCGGTGCTTACAGACGGCAAAAGTGACATTTAGATTTCTGAAACATGCGGGAATTTGGGTTTCACGATACTTTGTCATATGTCTTTAAGGAATCAGTCAGTACAGTTTTATTAATTAGTTACCAATCAATCTTTAAGTATTTTAGGCTGTTGTAATTACTTCCAAAGTGTCCTTGTCATTTCCTGCTTCATGCATTAAAAAAAATCTTCTCTTCTGCTGCAGTTACAAAGTTGAGCATGATAAAAACACTTTCAATGAGATGTCTGGAAAATATCACCCCACTTCTTATGGATCAGGGCTCATTTCCATTGAACATTGGTTGTGAGCAGTGAAGCACAATTTTCACGGAGGAACTTGAAGATTGTGCACTCCACCAACCACCCACTCCAGAAATAGCCAGAAATCATATGTGGGTCACTTCTTATTAATAGGTGAGACTGCACCTGATTCAGGTGAAACTGCTCATTATAAAGTTTCAGCTCTGTTCCCTTGCAACACCACAAACCTCTCATCATGAGTCAAAGCTCGGAACAAATAGGCTTGTGGTGAATGCTGGGGTAGAGTGCAAAAGTGCATACAGTGAAGTGAACTTGCAATTTTCTCCTTTTATGGTTTCTCTCTTCTTTTCCCCCCATCTTTACCTCTCAAATCTCAACTAAAAACCATTTTCTTTTTTTCTTTTACTAAATTCTAAAGTTGTATAGATGACCAATTAAGCAGATGGGCCTATGAAATGCTGGCTAAAGCCTGTGGGTGCTCCAAAAATGTTTGTACTTCTGAATGTACACCTGTATTTAATATGCAGGAGCAAAAATAGAAGCATTGTGATTTAAAATTAACTAAACAAAACATCTGCCATCTGTTAAGCTCAGTACTAAGGACTCTTCAACAGCTGCTGGAGAATCTCTGTCTGTTGTAATGTCACGTCTCTGGTGGAATGGGAGTATGTGGGAGGTGTATAACTGGATGGGATTGCCCAAAATTGGATGTGGATTAGTGAGCACAATATGATGTAGTGGAGCAGTGATTGTCAAACATCCCTTTATAGATAACTCCATATATCATGTGTCTCCTCTGACATTTCCCAGCTGTCAAAGGGCGACAGGCAGTTATACTATGGCCAAGTCTCCAGTGTACTGCAGCTCATTTGACATGTATATTACATGAAATAATACAGTTCAGCTTGGGCAACATACAAGGTCCTGAAAGTGCTTATTAATCCAACGATCACTTCCTAGACCTGACTTACTCGATTTACCACCTAATCCTAACTGAGCAAAAATATATTGAACCACGAGTGAAAAGAAAACATGAACTAAGAGGAAAACCGAAGCTGCCAAATAGGACAGAAAGAGCAGTCTGTGTTTGGCAGTATCGTCATCTACAGTTCTTCTTGATTGCTTTGTCTCGCATTTTTCATTTAACATTTTTGCAGTTCTCAGCTCCAAAACCTTTAATTCACATTTCAAAACAAAACCTTTCTTTGACACCTTGTAAACGGAAGTGCTCAAAGTGTTTATAGACATGAGAGTACGTGTTTCTCACCATAGCTGTCTCACCCTGCATGTTTTTTCACATAAGTAGATTTACATAAACTTGAACCTGCTTATGCACAGTTCTATAGTCCAGTACCAAAACCCATACTGTGTGCTGGACATCATGATGCTCACCAACAGAATGTGGCGACGGGATAACTAGCACGTGTGCCACATCTATGCTTTTCATTCTTCTGCATCTTTTTTTATTCCGTTATCTTCCCTGCAGTGCTGCAGATCCTTAGTGCTCATCCATGGGCAGGCTGTTTTCTCGGTAATATATTTATCCGGGCAGTCTCCTCCATGATAACAAATCACAGTAACTCCGTTTTGTTCAAGCTCTCATAAAACTGTGTTTTATAATCCTCATTTGAGAGATTTTCACCTTTCAGTTTGGCAGATTTGAAAATCTGACTGCTCTGCATGCTATGGCTTACACGGTCACATTGCTGACATATTATGGAAAGATGGAAATACTATCTAGTTTGCACTAGATACTGTGATACTGCACTGAGTCATTTGCATTTGCATTTGCAAATGTTTTGGGGAAAAGAGAAGGGCCATCTCAAATATGCCCAAGTCACAAAGTGCCTTTAAGGATTTCACGTATTGTTTTGAAAACTTCAAGTGTCATTCGAGAATTGAGCCAAAGCAACCGAGAAAGCCGTGAGCCAACATCAGCCGACAGATGTTTTTAGCTGAGCTGACCTACAAGCGCGCTCGTTTGGCTGGTGCCCTTGACACAGGAAAAAATGCATTCACAAAGATCTAACACAAAAACAAATTGGATGCTACTTAAAATAAATACTGACATGCCCATTGGGTACATAAAACACTTTTTATTTTATAATTATTTTGCACAACACAAATAATTTATGTGTAACGTGTTTAAGTAGCCTGTCTTCTCTGGGTAATTGGAAGGGGGTGGCACACTAGTGCTGCACATTAATCAACAGCCAGTGTTACTGTGGTTTCTGAAGCGAATAAGAATGTGTTCATATACCTGTACTGTAAACCAGCGTGGTGACCTGCTTGTGTTTACTTCTGTATGTTTTGGAAATGCAAATGCTGAGGAATCTGATGGCTGTTCTACATAGATCATATCTAAGCTGTTAAACGTTATACAAACAAAGCATGATCTCATTTTAAATGTAAGCAACATGATAAATAACATATTCTGAGCCCTCGGCGCCGCACCGATGAAAAGCGTTTGGTAACTATATTAATGGTTCACCAAGATACCCTGAAAGGTGTCCTTCACTCGCTCTGTAAAATATCAGAGCGAATAGCATTTTGGTGTGGCTTTCTGATATTCTGCCAGGAGGATCATCCAGAAGATTTTTTCTGCATAGGCTGAGATTTTTCCTCCTTTTTTTGTCCAGTAAAAACAACACAATTCCCTGTGCTTCAGTGGAACTGAGTGCTGGAGCTGCAGGTGCAATCAGCGCTGTGCTAAAACCTTTTAATTAACACCATCTATCATCATTAGCTGAACGGTCAGCCAGCAGTCTTGCCGTTAACTCTTAGAGAGTGAAGCGAGGAGAAAAGTAAATGATGCACTGCGCTTCTTTGCTTTTCGGCCCCGTCGCCATCAGCTCTCCTTCGTTGTGCTCAGTCACTGTTGAGCATCTCTAAAAACACATCAGTCTACATCAGCCTCTGTTAATCAGGATGGCTGCCGTCCTGTTCCTCGCTGGACTAAATAGTAAGCTAAAACTAATGCTTGCTGATGCATGTGATGGCCGCAGACTAATTGTCATACTTTGCCTTATTCAACTGAGACTGGCCTCTGGTTTGGGATATTTGTCATGTGACCGCTGGAGGAATTAGAATGGCTATATTTGTTTGAAGCGCTCCTGCTGAAATAACTTTGACCCCCTTTTTTTTTTAACTTCATATTGTACACCTTAAAAATGCAAATTCAATTTTTTTTCTCCATTTTTTTGTATTTTTGTGCTCCAGGTGATGTTTTTTTGTTTTTTCTTACAGGTGCAGCAATCTATAACACAGAGTGCATTTCTACATGTTCTATACTTTTATTATATTTTCTCCTATTTTTTTTTAAATATATTTTTATTTTTTCCTCCTGCCTGTAATCTTAGACATTATCATACTATACTATACTGTACTAAATTAAATAATGTCATAGCTGACATAATATTTATATAGATGATTAAATAAGTAGTATAAATAAGCAGATAAAACAAACACATGAACAGGAGCCATAGAGAATTCATAGAGCACATCTTGGAGCCTATAGCAAAATCACTCTATTGTAGTTCTATAGGACTGCCTGAACACTACACTGAATTTAATGGGACAGAAAACAAAAAAAAACAAACAAAAAAACCTTTTCCTAATGTTTTGGCTTTTTTCCCCCATTAAATTCGATGTAGTATTCAGATGGTCCTATAGAACTACAATGGGGTGATTTTACTGTTTTTTTGAGCTTTATGGAACAGAAATCCAAATCAGACTCTGTATTCAGAATTCTCCTTTTGCTTTGTTGAATTTTAAAACTATACTGGGCTGGTGGCAGCTCAGGAAGTTGAGCAGGTCATCTACTAATTGGAAGGTTGGTGGTTTGATCCCTGGCTGTTCCAGTCTGCATATTTAGACAAGATACTTACTCCAAGTTGCATCCACAGGAGTGTCTTTGAATTTTAAATAGAAAGCACTTAAGCATAGAGAATGTGTTGTTGTGAATTGTTGAGCGAGGTGTGTTGTATAATGCTCAGGCACAGTTGAAAAGTGATATATAAGAACCAGTCCATTTGCAATAAATGACTAAAGGTGACAAACAGGCAATTTGTCTTGCCCCTCAATACACTTCAGTTGTCCTGCTAATTTACTTTGTTGTTCAGTGCATTATTGCGGGCTCCATGCATTGTATGTTTTTCATACTTGTGTGAGCACATAAGAGGCAGGTATGCTACAAAAAGCACTGCTTACCAAGGACTGAAAAGTATTGGTGCGCTGAAATCCATCCCAGTATTTAGTCATACGGCAGGAGTGGGAAGAAGGTTTTCAGAGGAGAGTAATGTCAGTGTCTGACAGGAGTGAGTCATTAAAACACCACAAGATGAAAGAAGAGAGCGCTTGTCTGATAAATTGCATATAAAATAGCATCAGTTCTTCGATATGCAAATGTTTCTTCATTTCAGTGTCATTTATTCATTTGATTTAAGAGCAGTTCAGTTAATTTACTTTTAGACTCGCTGTTTTTCTATATTACATTCGATAAACATAATAAGAGGGACTGGATGGATATACCAGGTGTATTTGAAATATGCAGCAATTTTGTATGTCATGATGTGCAGTGCGCGCACATCAACTATAACTTGATTGTCAAAAGACAGAACGATAGTCTTTCTACTGAAAGCTGGACTTTCCTCTTCACTTAGTGTCCCTGCATTTTCTGTTTTATGTTCATCGTTGTGCAGAAAGGCTTGCTGCTGGAAATGAGCGGAGAAAATAAGATTTATTGTATTCTTTCAGGTATCAGTAAGAATATGATATATCCTCCGAGGATTTCATCTTATCAGACCCTTTAAATATGACACAGGGTTTATAATCCTGTACTACACAGCTTTACAAGTTATCATAGTCACTCATTTTATTGTCTGTCACACAGATTGCCAGAGTTACAGCAGAATAAAGCTGTTAACCAGGGACATGCCTCTTCTTGTTGTATGTTTTTTGTACTTTTTAATTGTATCATCATCTGACGATGTTCCTTTGAGCTCCTTGTGATGCCAGAAATGTTTGGCTTTCTTCTGTCCTCAGGTTTTCTAATAAAAGCTCAGGGCGGTTGAGGTCAGGCAGTCGTGGAGGAAAATCTGTGATTGGCAGCATGCATGGTCTTCATTGATTCTCAAATAGTTTTTTAAGGCTTTGAGATGTTCTAGGGTTTCTTTTTCTTTGTTTTGTTTTTTCTGCTGCAGTTTGGATCATAGACCAAGAGAGGAATCAGAGCCTTCTCACAACACTGTTACTCTTTGAATTCCACTGTAAAGTGTTGGCATGTCTTTGCCCACCTTTGGACGAAGATCTCTGCTGTGCAGCCTCCTTTGGACAGGATGTTTGTTTACTTGGATCTTGATTTTGCGGTTTAGAAAATTCTGCATCTTTTCTGTATCTTTTAGAAAGTCACTGTTCGATTAAAATTTATCCAGTTTTCTAAAAGCCTTTTAGAGTGACATTGCCCCATTTAGTGTCAGGAGACTCCCCTTTTTTGACAAAGTCCATGACCATCGTCAGTAGGATAAATTTGCCTCAGTTTAACTTGCTCACCTATAAAGTATACATAGTCAAACTCAAGTAAGTTTGCATCAGGGATACTAATGCAAGACACATCTACTAATAACAGATATAAAAGGAAATTTAACAAAAAGAAGAAAAAATTCTTGTGTGCTTGATAAGATCAGTATCAATAATGGCGTTTAGTCAGCTCCTGATAATAGAGAACTAATTGAGTAGACTGACACAAGTAGGACAGTTGGGCTTATCATCTGCCCTGTTGCCTTGTTACATAAATCCTACTGTTATTTCATCACGAACTACTGTAGATTTTTTTTCTGATCATTTCCTGTGAACAGCTGGTGCATCTTTGTCCCAAGCATTGTTTCTCTTCTCCAAAAAAATGGTTTAGAGAGGCTGCTCTTCCTCTGAGACCCCTGCATAGCTTTCCTTCCTGATTGGAAACTTTTGTTCTTTAATTAGCAAATCTTATATTTGTGCTGAAATTACATTTCCACTCGTTTAACAACATTTTGATGGTGTGTCCACTGTGGATCAGTTGAACCCAACTGATCCAAAGTGCTTGCTTAATCCTAAGACACGACTTCACTCTGATAACATTTTTGGCTGAATGCATTAATTTCAATTGGTGAATGATCAATACATGTTTATTTACTAGAATGTTGTTACAATACATGACAACTTGTGTTTTTAAATGTTTAAAAATCCCCAGAACGTCTGAGAACATCACATGCTAATCAGTGTTGCTTATGCAGATTACAGGATATCAGTTAATGCAGACACATTTGCAGTATAAGAAAAACTAACTAGAACAAAAGTCAGTTTAAATGCTTAGCAAAGCCCCGTTAGGTACAGTATGCAAAAAGATGATTTTTAAACCTTAAGTTTGAAGAACCCTAATTTAATGTAGGGGTGGGGTTTGATTATCGATTTATCGATTAAAATCGATTCTAGTTTGGATAACGTGATATCGATTCATTAAAATCCTGAATCGATTTTTAAATATAATTTATTTTGCCCTCATGTTAAACCTCACAAAATTTCAACAACCACCAAACAGCTAAAACAATAAATGAGAGCAGGTACACGGATTCTGCACAAAGACGTAAACACAAAGATGTGGCCTTTCTCACCCGACGGCACGGACACGGTCGGGGCTGAAAGCCGACAGCTGATTCTGATCCGTCATGAATTCCCTCTTAGTTTTCCTGTTTTGTTTCCACCACGATAAAATCACACTTCATGCAGAGCTCGTTGTCTCTCTCTCTCTCTCTCTCTCTCTCTCTCTCTCTCTCTCTCTCTCTCTCAGTGTACTTCAAGAACAGTTTCCCATCTAAAAATCTGTTTTCTGCATTATTCGCTTGCTTATTACGCACAAGTCTACCGTTGTTTACAGCGCTGTCGGCCGCTGTTTTTTTTCTTTTACTTACTTCCGAAAAGAAAGTCTCATTTCTGCTGCTCAATAGGCTACTGAACAAATTTAAACTATTAAAAATTATGCAAAATTGCAAAACGCTTAGCTGTGTCTCTAAAACCTCTGTAACTTTGCTCTGCTTCACTTCAGCAGCATCAGGTAATGTTCATATGTTGGTTAATGGTTTTCTTTCGTTTTTGATCTACGGCAGAATATTTTTAAGATCATCTGCTATAAAAAGCCAGGCCAGGAAAATCTCCTTCATGTTTTTCTGTGTTTTATCCTCAGTTACTTTGACACAAAGGCATCTGCTGTGATGCTTACACCTTGGATAAAGTCTCACAAGTGTCAGCTGTCTTTTTATAGACAAAAAATATGGAAATGTACTGATGCATGATCAGAATTATAATATTTCTGACTGTCTGAGTCAAAATTTCCCCGATTCGAATCGACTCAAATGAAATCGTGGATCGAATCGATTCTTGACCTTGTGAATCGGAATTGAATCGATTCTAGAGATCAGTGACGATACCCAGCCCTAATTTAATGAATCTGAGCGCTTTTTGTTATTGTATAATTTGAATCTTTAAGTTAAAGAGTGCAGAGAAGAAAACACACAAGAGTGAGAAAACAAAGCTTTATCTTGCGCTTCTTGATCTTTTTTTTTTAACACTTTTTTTTTGCAGCATTAAACTGTACCTTCCAACTTGCTTTCCCTGAGTTGCCCTCCTTTCATGGGAGAACAATGTGGCCAGAGTTAATGATAGCGTGAACAAATTGTGCTGTGACTGTGGCCAGACTACAGACATTAATTGGTGCATTATGTGAGAATGAACCTCCTAATGAAGCACTAGTTTGACCGTACGCTCCTGAGGCCATTCCTTCTGAGGAAGGCTTTGTCATGCCATGTGCTAAATGGCTACAAATCTGAGCTCTCCTTTGAAGACTAATATGCAATGCAGGAACTAAAAACTAATTACAGTGCATTGCTGTCTTTACTGTAGTACTATCTGAATGACCTATGCATATTTACTTTGTATTATTACAGGAAGTAGCGTATTGTAGTGTAGTCACAACGCTGTCAACAGCATAATTACAATTTTGTGTTGGTAATAGTAAACTTTTGACCATAAAAATACAATGTGAGAGCAGCTAGTGCAAGTGAGACAATGATATTGCATATGTGTCTCCCTCTGTGAATGCTCCACTGTGAGTATGCGCAAGAGAGAAAGAGTGCACTCATGGGAAAGCAGTGTATCACTGCTGGCATTTTGTTTGGTGCATAATGTGCTAAGATTCAACTTCCCTTGTTTTGCCAGCAAATTTATGCAGATGAGGTGGATCTGTACTTTTCTTCTGAGATTTGCATAATCTTCCTCACATACCTCAGGGTTCCACTGTTGAAGTAGTAAAGTGATGAAATGACCATCAGTCACTTAAAATGCTTTTCCAGACTCATCTCTCTCTCTGACCACTTTTAAGGTCATTGTCACTGCCACTGGCATTTGTCTGGACAGCTAAAGAACTGGATTCACCAGAGGTTTAGTTATTTAAACTTTGCTAAGGCTGCAAACTTATATGTGACATCCTGGATTTGTTTATAAGGAGAAAGTTCTTTCAAATCAAGTATATGCACTGCCAACTTTTCATGTCATTTTAGGCCATGATTGGGATTACTGTACTTTAGACATGATGCAAGGTTTCAAGTTCAAGTTCTCAACAGGATGTGATGAAAGAGCTGTTGCTGTATGACTTTTGGAAAAAAAAAACCCTCCCAATACTCCCACTGCTAAAATGTTTTCCCATAGTGGTTAACGTTCATTTAAGCTTAACTTTATTTATTTGTTTGATTGAAACGAAGACAGCTGGGCACTTGGGCATATCATACCAGGCTCTAATCACAACACTGACATGTTTTGACCAATTTCTTCATGCAAGGCTGCACAGTCAACAAGCAGAAATGTTATATATTCATATTCTTAATTTTAATATTGACAGGTGTTTCTAGCCACCCACCAAGTGTGAGTCCAGAAACTATTTTCTCTGCACCAGCTCCCAGGCAGCTTATCATAACAGCTGCCAGACTGAATCAAATCTGTACAGTTAGAGACCATGAAATCAAAACAATAAGCTGCTACGTTAAAGTAACTAAAAGGTTTATTCATAGTTGTTTATGGGCTTAATATACTTATAATGGGTTTAACACACCAATATATGTAAACCATGCAGATTACATGTTAGTGTTTTTTCTGCTATCATTTTAAAGTCATAACAAGAAGAGATTAAAAGGTCTGAGGCTCTTATGAGGCATTTGACACTGACTGAATACAGAAGGGTGATGTCTCTTGAATTTATCAGTGATATTCAACAGCAATCTGAAAATAGTGTTGCTGGTTACAGAAAGCCCAGCGTGGTCGAACCTAATTTGCTTAATTAAGAACATGTCCCAAATGTAAAGTTCCAGCACCATTTAATAATTACCACATTCATCTTTCAGATTTCACTGGATTAAATGTGAACAAACACGACCGCAACTGAGAATACTGATAGCGTCTCCTGACATCCATGTTGCATTTAATGTGAGTCACAGGTTGTATTTGGTGGAAAACACGGACTTTCTTTACAGTCCCAAACCTTGGAATGCCCGGGGTGTGTGATCTTCTTACCCCAGGCTATCTGTCTGCAGAAGTGTGAAGAAAAAAAATACAAATACTTTGTTACTCTACTTTGGTAGAATTTTCAGGTATCTGTACTTCACTTGAGTATTTGTTTTTTGACAACTTTCTATTGCTACTCTTCACATTTTTTGCACAAATATCCAATATTTGTAATTTCTATTCCTTACATTTTCAAAACAGGCTTGTTTCTTTAAGCCAAACACATTTGACACCCTGGTTTTATTTTACATCACTGTAAATCAAACCAGATTTGGATTTAAATGGATGGAACAAGAACACGTAAAAGACCCTCCTATATCCTCCATCACCAGTGCTTTTTATTTAGTGCAGGATAAGCAGGTCAGCTCACCACATTGTTGTGAATTTACAGTAAAGCACTGTGTTGCACTGGCCAACGGTGGCTGTGGTGTTCATGGTCATTTAGGTTATATCAATTGATGAATTTGAATTTCAGCTGATGGTTCTAAAATTCATTAAACCTTTATACCAACTCTATATTGTCTGGTGTAAAAACAGTATGTCAGTGGACTGAATAGAAATCTGCTAAGATAGCTGTGAAACATCTGCTTACAGCTTATTGAATTCAGTTGTGTAAAATCAAGCAAGAGCAGTAAACCTCAGAGCCACAGCAGTACATGTGAGCTGATGCCAGCCTGGACACAAAGAAAAATGACTCGAGTTTACGATAGAAGTTTAGCTTTAATTCTTTTCCAAACGCCGAGCCACTGCAGCTGATTTTACGGTTCCCCACCATCCCACTTTAACCCCTGACTATCCCGTGAATATTTGCTTTTTTGCATGACTCCTACATCTGTACTCATGTTGGGGCTTTTGAATATTTCTCAGTGTAGCTCATCATATATAAATATATCTTTATTTTGTCACAGATTTGCACATTATCTATCACAATTCCTAAATATCTATCACAATTCCTAAATTTTTGACCATTCAGAGTACTTTACTTTATTCATACATTCACACATTCATACACCAGACTGTTTCTTATACATACAGCGTTAACACGCCACAACAAGTGTCTCTTTGTCTGTGCTCTTTATGACGTTGGCCAACAGGATCACATTATAGATAAGAATAGATAAGACGTTTCTTTTTTTGTGACCTGCAGAGACCTTTTTTTAACATATAATGGTCAAGACAATCCCACAATGCAAAGACAGCAAGTCATGATTTTCCAGGGACCATTGTGCAATAAGTAGACTCTCTCTCTGTAGTCACTTCAGAAATGTATGACTGTAACCTTAAATGTTCCTGTCATTATATTTAGCAGTATATTCTAGTCAGTTGCATGTAATTCCACATCATGCTAAAATGCTCGAGCATGTAATCACCTTTTCATGTATTTATAATTTCAGGGAGTTCAGCCACTGGAAGGTGAACAGCCTGGCTACGGAGAAGAGAGATTTCCTCAAATCTCCATTGCCCTTAGCACCAGAGTTCCTACGCAACCTGCGGTTATTGGGCCGACGACCAACCCTGCAGCAAATCAACGAAAACCTCATCAAGAAGTACGGGACCCACTTCTTGGTTTCTGCCACCCTGGGAGGTAAGGGAGGACTGCAGGTGACACACTCTCCTTTATTCTCGGGTTAGGAAGTGTCGGGACACGCCAGAAATAGAGAAACCGTTCGTTTTAGGTCTCAGAGGATGTTGCCTGTGTTAGTGTAGCTCCAGGAGTCTAGCTGTCCTTTTATACCAAGAAAGAGTCTCACGTATTAAGTAGAAATAGCAACAATGCTTACATCTTGCACTTGCAGCACTCAACAATGCTTGTCTCCCTCAGAGGTAATTTTCCACTCATCGTTCCCTCTGATGAACATTAGAGCCTCGCAGAGCAGAAGAGGGATTAAAATGACCTGTTTCATACCCCCGTGTTTCTTCAATGGATTTCTTTTTTGCCTCAATCCCCAAGGAGAGAAGTAACTCACAAAACAGATCGGCAGCAGCATCGATCTTGTGAGGGTCACAAAAACAAGAGTGAGACCTGTGTAGTGTTCAAGATGACAACCTAGTGATATTGATAAACACCTAATCTCAGTCATCAACTAGTATAGTGCAGATATACAGGTACATTTGCAAGGAGTGATAGTGAGTCTAGGCATATCTAAGGACCCGGTCAGGATTTACAATCCTAGGTTACTCAGATCATTCAGCCACATAAAATATGCTATGAATGTATGAAATTGCAGATTTTACAATGATATAATTAGTCTATAACTTAACGCCTAGTGCATCATATTTGAATAACCAACATAAATTGCACAATACATTTTTCAGCAATAAATTGAAAAAAACAAACACAAAAAAACTTCAAATGTGCAAATTAATAATTAATTTCATTTCTTTTTAAAAAATTGTCAGAAGGTTCAGTTTCAATTATTTCACGGTTCAGGCTTGAAATGTTTAATACCAAAATACCCATACATCTCTGGCTTTGGATACACACAGTTCACATAGCAGACAAATCCGGTTCTCTCACAGGAACAGTCTCCTAACAGCCGCTCTGATATTCACGTCTGCAGACGCCTAACTTTAATGCCACTTATCACTGAATGTATGCATTGGAGCAGTTTCAGAGATGGAGCCGGGATGAATGCAGTGTCACACTGATAGTGTCTATGTGTAATTAACAGCCTCGACTAAATGGGCAGATCCATTCTGCATACTGATTACTGTAGCAGAGTGAAAATGCATGAAATATCTGTTTTTTGTTCTCTTTTCTTCTGCTGTGGTTACATCTAAGTGTATTTTGTTAAACAGTTGAGTGAAAGTGAAAGAGGAGTGAAAAACTGATTAATCCCCCCCCCCAAAAAGCCACTCAGCCTCAGAAAGGTACTTTTTACATTAATAAAATGAATTGCATTACACTTTGAGAACAAAAGTACTTTTTGGCTGTTATAGTTGTCACATTGCACTTTGCAATAGAAACTCAAATGAAAAGGTGGCGGTAAATATAAACACCCTGCGCTTCCCAAATAACTGAACACCCATGAATTTCAGATCAGAGTTAGTCTCTCTGTGTTTCTCTGAATGGCTTTAAAGCCTCTTGGCGCTCATCCATAAATAATGGTGTGCTTTGTTGAAGACCAAGAAAGTGTGGCTTTTCTAAGACTTAGGCAAAACTTATGCTTAGCAAGACACTTTTGGAGTGGCGGCTTTGCTAAAGATCGCACTTAAGCTCCCATTCAGATTCAATTTAGGGAGGTTGGGAATAAAGTGTTCCCTGTAGTGCCCTGTAATTGTACTTATCACAAAGTTTTAGAGAAATTACAGTAAGAGCTGTCTGCAATTTATTTGGACATTACACGAGCAAATAAAAAGGTGTTTGGTGCATTTACAGTAAGAGAATCCTGCCTCATGTGATTTGTTAAAAAGTTTCCCACATCAGTAGCTGCTGGCATTGCTGAGAAATACTTGCTCACGCTGTATATTACTTACATGTTTTAGCTTGCACGAGATAAATGCCACGTTCGCCTTTCATATTTTCAAACTATTGGTGTCTGGGGAAGGAATACAACCTCCTCTCTTGCTTGTGTCCAATTTTAGTGGCAATGGTTCTGTTGCTGCCAATCCAAATGATACAGTATCTGCACCACAGCAGACAAACCACAAAACCGCAGCGAGACGCTGAAGGCCTTTCCAAAGAAATGTCAAACTCAAAGATTGTCACTCCAGTTTTTCCAAATATAACGTACGCGCTCTTCTTCATTTGGCTTTTTATCCATGTTAAAGAGGATTCAGAAAGAAACAAATGATTTTCTCAATGAAAACTGTTCATCACAGAGTGCTCTGTAAAATAATTATCATCGATCCACAGGAGAAGAGTCTCTGACCATTTTCCTGGACAAGCAGAAGCTGAATAAGAAGTCCGAAGGCAACAGCAACAGCTCAGTAGTGTCTTTGGAGCTGCTCCATCAGCTGGCCGCTTCCTACTTCACAGATCGAGAGAGCACCCTGAGGCGACTGCACCACCTCCAGATTGCCACCTCTGCTATTAAGGTACTGTTCACATTCACACAGCAAATGCACCTGGAGCACAGGCTCAGATGTATAGTCTTTGATTTACTAAGAAATTAGTTTTCAGTATAAACCATGTATATGCAAATGTGTGTTTCTGAGTGTTTGCAATTCTCTAGATTCAAAAAGAGTTACAGAAAAAAAAGACACACAAATTAACACTCCTATAAAACTGTCCCTTTAAAATGCATTGCTCCATGCTCCACCTAAAATAAATGGCTCTAACAAGCAATCTTTTTTTAAAGCATATTTTCAAGGTGCGTCGTTGCTCAAAAGCTGGCAAGAGATGAAAGCAAGTGCACAACATTTTTCAAATGTAGCAAGCTGGTTTAAAAGGACAGTGCATGTGCTATAACCCACAGAGGCACCAGAGCATGGCAAATATCAAGTTTCTCCAAAGTCCCGATGTGAAAAGCAGCACATTCTCACGGGCTTCAGTGTGGGTGTATGCATCTGGATCACACAAGGGTTAAAAACACAATTATCATAATTTTTTTTTCAAATAAAGCTGTTTGATTTTAGCAACGAAGTGGCTGCGACTGTCAAACTTGAAGCGATTTTAACACACTCTTACAGCCAAGTTCATTTTATTTACCTGCACACTCAACACTTGATGTGGTGAGTCGTCACTTAGCCAAAATCCACCTCCGGGCTTGTGCAAGCTCTTTAATTGTGACGAGGCGCAGTTTTGTTGAAAACACACTCAAAAACACAGTCAAATAAATCCTATTATCTCCTCTCTGCCTGGTTTTACCTTCCCAAATCCCCTCCCTTCCAGACTGGAAGCAAAGCTTAACCGAGCAATGCATTTTTCACATCAGAACAAATCTGTTGGCTTTCACTTGATGACAGCAGGTGTGTGGGTGGGTGGACCATGCCTTCATGCTTTAACTTAAATATGAAATCTGATTGAAATGAGTAATTGCAAAGTGTCAGCCTTGTGCGTACCTTGTGCGAGGTGGCTCCTTTCCAAGCACAGTCGCCGAAAACACGGCATGCAGAGGTGAGATTGGCTCTCAGACCTTTGTTGGCTGCCAACAGTCTCTTTAAAACAGACCCTGAAGTACTTGATTGCTCTCCCAAAAAGCCTTGAATGGTTGTGCACAAGAACCGGGCAACACAAAGGACTCCTGGACTTATTGCAAATAGCTTTTACTGGGAGAGAGAAAAGTTTGATTAGTACGAGGGCATGAAATGGAATTTTAATGAATGAGAAAAGTTTGTTTAGCTAAAGGGAATCTCAGTGAAAGCAGCATCAAAACAAACTTCCCTACAATGCAGGCTTGGTCAAAAAAAAAAAAAAAGATAACCTCTGCGTGCCTACAGCTTTTATGTTTATTGACACGGTTTATCCCAGCAAACCGTCGCTTTAGTACGTGAGCAAAATCAAAACAAAGGAATTTTCTTGCTTACTTAAGTATGCAAAGTATGAGCGCTGCATCTCACCACTGCAGAAAAGGCTGCTAAGCTTGAATTAATTATGAACTGAAATCTTTGCTCTGCGTGATCCGTTTGTGTCTGCTGGGGGAGGCTAATGAGTGACTGGCGCACTGAAACAATCCGTCAGCTTCTGCAAAGAAGTCCACAATGGCAGATAAATAAATTAGTAGCGACCATTTAGATCTGTTTTCCACATCAGTTAGTCTGCCTTCAGTCCATCCAGTGATATTCTGTGAAGAACGCGTCCAGAACCCAGCTGCTTCTCATGCATAGTGAACTGCATTCCTACAGTCACGTATCAGTCATGTATACAGCCAGCTTACTGTATTTGGTCTGATTCAACAAAATCATTAATGCAATTATTGGAGTTTCAGAAGAATCGATATGTAGTGAAATATTTGCCGAGCGGTATTATTAAAGTAAAAACAAAGTTTGAGCTCTATCTCTGAAATCAGGTCCTTAGTTACCATGTTTTCTCTTGATGCATGCTCAATCATCCAGGTAAGTAAATCTCCAAAAGTTGATTCTGTTCATCTGGACGTAGCGTAGCATAATTAAATTTAAGGAACTGACCTCCCAGCCCATTGTTCCTTCAGTGGGCTGGTTTCAGTCATTATGCAAATGTACTGTTTATAAGATTGGGAAAACCTGCAGTCAGCTGAGACTGAAGAAGTCACTTGGATGAGTGACGAAACGTTTCTCCCACAAAACGCTACGTCCAGATGAACAGAATCAGCTTTTGGAGATGTTGCCTCTTGGCTCTGCTTTTGTAAAGGAGAGTGTGAATGCTCTAATCCAAGTGTTAACGACCAAATGGACATCAGCTAAAAATATAGTGGTTTAATTTGAGTGATGTAAGTAGTTCATAGCGGTGGCATCTCTGTGGCTGGAAGATAAGTCAAAACTGCAGTTTTTCTAATGGCAACTTGAAGCTGACTTTAAAGATCACTCCCATCAGCATTAACTCTTTGGATGGGCTTCAAGGGGTCCAGGCCCACCCAGTAAAGTCTCAGTAAAGTAAGTTACACTAATTCACGCAATTTGCCCATATCGATTCAATTAAATATATATTTACTGAATTCATTATTATTTGATCAACAGTAGTTCTGCAGCAATCGTAATGACGAGCATGACAAAGGATGACACTGAGTGGATGGGCCTGTGCAGGTCAAACTCTGGGAAGTACCTGTCATGTCTCTTTGAAACTAAAAAGAGGATGTTTTAAAGTACGACCCTACTTGTAATTGCAAAACACAAAAACTGCCTCAGCCACCTGAGATTTTGGAATATTTTGAAATAAATAGCAAAGTGACTTGAGCTGTATGTCCCCTTGTCAAAGCTGGTTGCCCGTCCAGTTCATATGGTTTGTTGTCAATCATGACTCCCATGAAGAATTGTTGAAGTCTTGTAAAAAAAAAAAGCTAAATTATTAGCTAAATCGTCCCTTCATAGCAATTATACAGAGTTGAACTTATTTCTTAACTTTTTTGTCAAGGTTCAAAGTTAATATTGTGGCTGTTATTATTGAAAGATGTACTAAAACAGGCAATTATGTGATAAATAACATGGTTTCCTAATATGGTCACTTCTGGCTCAAGTAGAACAATGGGGCAGTCAGTAAAATGCTAATGTTGAGGGTTTCAAATGTGAAACCAGAGACCAGTATGTGATGTAATGGTGGCTATACTGTATCTATCTGTTGGGAGTGTGTAAGCACTCAGTTTGAAAGTACAGCCCACTATACCCAGTTTGGTGTATGCAGTATGAGTAATATTCTGTGAACTAGTTAAGTTTAGTTGTACATAATTCCACAAAGGGAAAGCTTCAAAAAATGTTATTCTTAAGAACTTTTGATCATAACTCATTAAAACAGCTATTCCTGGGCGTGTGAGGTAATAGACACAGAAAGTCAAGAAGTGTTCTAAAATGCTTGAGTAACACCCACTGTCAGCTGCAGTGGGCACACCACTGACTCTTCAGACTCTTTCAAAAAGTACAAAGCCCACCCCACGGCCAACCTCAGAGAGTTCAGCTTTTTTTGTGAGAGGGAAAGCACTGGGATGGGGTAACATTAAAATTGGAAGAGCTAGATGCAACAGCTCAACATAAGAGGAGACCAGTGTGGCCCTGAAGGTATACCAGTGAAGAAACAAACCAAGCTCAAAAGACTCCAGCTGACAGGAAAACTCGAATAAAACTACATTTGAAATGCTGCTGATCTCATGTGGAAAAAGATGGAAATGTAAATTTTACTGTCCGACAAGCCCATATACAAACTGTATAATGTAACTGTTTTTAATTAACAGGCTAAAATGTTCAACTTGAATGCCTTTCTCTAAACGTCCACGATGTAATTACTTTCTTGAAGTTACACATAAAAATAAGCCTCATTTAGCATTAACTTTGCTGTAGTTCTGCACCTGAAAATATCTCCATATATCCGTGGAATATCTTTATGACTTCTGAATGAAGGAATTCTTCAAATGAAGCCTTGCTTTCACTGTAGGTCAACTTGGAAATGCCCAACCTGGTCCCTTTCACTCAAAGATTTTCACCCTGGGGTGAAATTGAATTGTTAATTGCTCGACAAATCTGTCATCTAATTAATCTGTTCATTTTCTGCTACATATTTGGAATCTGCGCAAACCAGCAGCTTCCCAGTCCCATTTCCAGTCCTCATGACCCCAAGGTCCTCCCAGCTTAACATGTTTAGGAAATCTGAATAGAGCAGTGTGCAGGTAACATTATCATAAAGCCTCAAATGCCACAACTTTCTTTCAATCCATCCATCTCATCTGCCATCCACAGTCAAAAATATGAATCCTTGCACTTCCATTTAGAATCACTAGGATCACTTCTGCAGTGGGATACCACTACATCAGAAATTTCCAGAAATATATTACCTGCTGAGCCAGAATTACTTTGGAACAGAAATGTCTGACACATTCGTTTCTGTGTCAAGAGGCTAATGAGGCTAAATTACACCACAGTCAGCTAAGAACCACCAAGACAACCTATGAAACTGCAGTTAGCAAGCAGTCATGAGCATCTCTAAACTCTTTTTATCGGCTAACCTACTCTCCAGGTTTCAGCCAAATAAAATAAACCCGGCTTATTGGGCAGTAAAAGTGTGTTAAACCTCTTAAAGTTTAGCCGTTACAGCTGCTTCTTTCTTTTCCTTTAGACTGATACTAGCGGGAAACGCAGCAAGAAAATAGAGGTTTTTTTTCTATTGCAGAGTACCAGTGTAACAAAACCCAAAATAGAGACTCAAGTGCCATCTTGAATATATAGCAAGGATGTTGTTGCTGCATGGATTTGTGCTCTGCATGAAACAAGAATCAAGATTATTGCATGCTAACATGACCTGACAGTAAGCAGAGTCATTGTCAAGGTATTAGCCATTTTGTCAAAAGTTTATTGCTTGAATTATTAAACATCATTTGATGTGATTAACTCAAAAGAGATCAGAATAGTAAGGAATAAGCAAGATAGCACATTTTGACACACTGAAAATTTTAAATTGGGATTTAATTATTGGCTAGCCGTACCCCGATAGATGCACAACAACACCCCTGTAAGCAGTTCTGAAAAGGCAAGCTCATGTGGCATGTAAATGAAATGCTACTTTCAGTCTGATATAGTCGTATTGCTGTGAAAAGGAATGAGTAATAAATGATGGCAGCCTGTCATTTATTTAAGAAATATCACTGTATTAGTGTTATGTAACCGTTTACCTTCACTCAGTCAAACTCCAGGCATGAAAACATGAATTTAGCGAACAAGGGAGTGAGTCAGCTTCTGAATGATAACCCACCCTGCAGTGGGAAGACCAGGTAGCCATGGTAATGCCAGATCTAAAGCTAAAGCTTCAAACAGTTTGGAAATGATAGCCACAGTCACAGAGAAGAGTTAACCTGTTTTGTTTGTTTCGTGTAAACTGTGTGGGAACACAGAAATAGCGCCTTTTCCGCTGGAGTCGGAAAACACAGAAGATTCACCGATCAAAAGCACACATAACAAGTGAGGCTGAAAGTTTGCTAAAGAAAAACAGGTTACAGTGCCTTTAGAGTTTGTTGGCTAAAACTTAGCTCACATTTTCATCAAAAGACTGAAAACTAAACAAGCTGTCAAAACAAAAACGGATATAGAGTGTTGTGCATATAGATAAAAAAAAATCTGCAGTAGGTGTTCATCTTCATGAAAATTCAGAATTTAACTTTGCATTCAAGTGAAAATCATCTAAAAAAGTATAAACACACATACCAACTAGTTTACCTGCTGATAAGGGACTAGAGCAGCTTTTCTGACTGACAGGCAACTTCAAACAGCCAGTGTTTTTGCACACCTGCCTGCACACGCGCATGTACAAACACAACGAACACAGAGTCTCCCACTTTGAGAAGAGCATCCTTTACGTATTTGCTAAATGAGGCTCTCTGAATGGCATTCGGGCCACCTGCCGAGCCATGTTCTGCCACATCCACTCATCACCCAAAAGGGAACAACACTGAGTGGGATGTACTTGACCTGTGTGCATACAGGCCCTTGGGTTCCTTGTCTCTGCAGCTGAGAGTAGGCGGTAGGAGCCACATGCATTGCCTCTATCTGTAGCAGTAAAGGAAAAGAAACTCACATGTTCAGTTTAAGCTACACTTCTGTAAGTCAAAATAAACAAACAAATAAATAAATAAATCCTCTGTAGCGTATGTGTGAAATCTGCTGTTTGGAAAGGTAGAGGAACTGTCTCTGTTGACGCAAGTGAAGGCATGGTATTTTTACCACACTGTCAGCAAGAGCCAAGATCGGCAGGGGAAGTGCACAGTGAAATCCCAGTCCTAAATAAAAGCTCATCACAACGCATTACGCAAGAAGGAACACGGCAACACTTTTAATGCACTGACAGAGATCTGAAAATGATGTAAAGCACAAACACCACACCTCTACAATGACCTTAAACTCCAATAATTCTTGGAGGTGTACAAACTAGATTTGCTGATGCCATATAAAAGGAAAAATGACTTCTAAAGTAGTGAGTCCTCTAGCTCATATGTGATGGAACAAGCCAGTTTCACAATGATAAAAACATGTCCCAAATGAGGTAAAAAATGAACAAGGCACTGTTGTATATTTAGGAATTATTCTAGATACTTTTAATAACTAATAATGACTAATCAGGGCTGTTAAAACATCCAGAGATCAAGCAGTACTAATGTTCTTCTATCCAAGTGTTCTCAGGTTTTCATCCATTACTTTGAGGTAACTTAAGATTAAGATGCAGGGCACGTCTGCAAGGTAGGGACACGAATGGTATCAATGCAAAACCTGCATAAATATATATTTCACTCCAAACAAATGTGCACTTAATAAGAAAGCTGAAAAGTATTTGATGTAAAATAAAACCTGTGTTTTTGTGAATCAATAAAGAGGTTAAAGGTACACAAGAGTATAAACAGCAGTTTGTTAGATCATCAGCCATAATAAGCTGAGTGAAACAAACAGCAATGCATTACTTGATCTCACAAAATCCATACAAAACTTTCTAGGATCATAGGAAAACACACACTACTCTGCTATGTTTGAACAATGCATGTTATTGAGTAAACACAAAAGACAAAGTGGTCTAGTTTGAATGATCCACTCACTGAAGGGCTCTTGGGAGTTTGAAACAAAAGCAGAGGCAGGGTGGCAGCTCTCAGGTGGGTTATTATTGAAGTTCCTCACAGGAGTTACAAAAAAGCCTGGTGTGTATTCACTGCAACACAGCTGAGAGCTCTGATGCATTTATCATTTCGACAGACAGAGAACACAATTTATGTAGACCACAATTTATGTAGAAATAAATCATGATAATAAAAATTGCTGTAGATAATTTGAAAAAGATGTATGAAATTGTTACATTATAGTGATAATTGTACATATAGGATCTTGGGGGTGGGCTCACAACACGGACTCCAAATTACCATCAGGGTGTACACCTCACCCCTGGCGTCGTTGCCCACCTCTCAATTTTAAATACACGTAGACATTGAGGGCTATCAGGAGGGGCTATGCGCTTACCTGCTGCTCTCTGGAAGGTAGCTCCATGCCCTCCTGGGTTTTAATTGCACCTTAGAACACATATACATCAACACTACATATGAGCGGGTAGAGGGAGGTTTGGAGTCTTCTCACACCCCCGGTCTCTGCGGCCTGCTGGAGCGGGGGGGCTAGGAGGAGGAGTTGGCCGTCCGACTGGGGTCTGGTGTGTGGGGCCTCCCTGCTGCTGCGGAGTCGGGGCAGTCTGCTTCTCCCCACTGCAGGGAAAAGGGTAACACCACCTGGGTCTGGGTGCAGTTTCCCCCTCCAGGGGCAAGGGTACCTAGACCCGGTTCTTAGAGTACGCTTGGGGAGTGTGATTGTGTGTACAGCGTCTCTTTATGTCTGTCTCCACGTTGGTTGAGTGTGGAGTAATTGCCTATGAGAGCATGAGGGTGGGAATGGATGTTTGTATTTGAGTGTGCCTGTATGTCTGTGTCTATATGTCAGGTTGGGTATCAGACGCCACCTCTCTGGGGACATCTCAGGCCCTCCAAGGTTTGGAGGCCTATCTCCCCCCACCACTTCCCCTGCCGGTGGCAGACGCCCTCAGACATCGGTGCGTTGGTGGTTCTTTGTGTCCGGGGGTGGGCATCCGGGTACACACCGGCTCACTCCTTGGTGGCTGCTTATCGGTGCCTGGAACTTGGGGCTCGTTCGGGCCACTTCGGGGGTGGGGTGCCCTCGGCCTCTCGGCCTGGGGCTCGGTCACTCAGGCACAGCTGGCTGCCGGCGGAGCTCACGGGCACGTCACTGCAACCCCCCCTGGCTTCTGCTCCGCGGCTGCTGAGTGATCCCTCATCTGGGACTCTCCTCAGCTCTTTCTGGGACAGTGGCGCGGCTGCCCCTCTGTTGGTCTTCCTTGGTCTCTTGTGTTCTGGGGGCCTCTGGATGTCTGGAGTTTTGATCTCCTCCATACCTGCTTCATGCCCTGGAGGATGGGACTGTGGCCCCCCACACCCTCTAGCAGATCATTACATTAAGGAACCTTTTAAATACAAGCGCGCTCATGCTCACAGGTGTACACACAGGTGATCACACACACAAACTACACCCTTTTTGGCTCCTACCTCAAAGCACACTGTGCGCTGTCGATCTTACGTGCTGAACAATACTGTTTAATATTAAGTATTTAGTGTTATATTCCCATATATCATTGTGATGTTGTTTATTCTATTACTCTCGTTTTCTTCTGCTTGTTTTCTTTTTTCTTTCTCAACAGGTGATCCAGGTGATCGATATATGTATTTTTTGTCTGCTTATTTTGTTGGTTTTTGTTTTTTGCCCTTTATCCCCGTCCCTCTTCTCCGCTGTTTTTTTTTTTTCCCCCTCTTTCTTTCTCCCTTTTCTTTTCCCCTGTCCCGTATCTAGCAAGTAAAAATAAAAAAAATAAAATAAAATAAACAATAAAAGGTAAATCAAATGGACCATTACGGCAAGGCTGGGATGGTCCATTTGGTAAAGTAAATCCGTTGGGCATCTTTCTTCGCCTTTAGACAATAATTCTGATGGCAAAAGAACCAAACGGGACAGGTTTAAAAAAAAAAAAAAAAAAAAAAAAAAAAAGTTAATTGTGCAGTCGGTTTGTTTTTTTTTTTGTCTGTCCCATTTGGTTCTTTAGCCGTCAGAATTGTTGTCTGAAGACCAACAAGGATACCAAATGGATTTATTTTGCCAAATGGATCATCATGGCATTGCCGTATTGGTCCATTTGATCAACTTTTGTTGTTATTATTTATTTTATTTTCAGTAGTTACAGATGAGACAGACATGATTGGGGGATAGGAAAGGGAGAAAGAAAGAGAGGAAGGAAAAGAAAAACAGAAGGGAAGAGGGACAGTGAGAAAGGGCACTTACAAAGACAAAGAGAAAAAAAAATCTCCTGGATCACCTGTTGAGAGAAAAAGAATAGAAAACAAGCAAAAAAAAAACAAAGCAACATACTAAACACAACACCATCATGTTAATCTAGCTAAGTGTAAACAGCAATAAATACTAAATATTGAATGTTGTTGTGCAGCACAGACAGCGCACAATGTGCTTTGAAGTAGCAGCTAAGAAAGGTGTAGTTTATGTCTACGAACAGTGAACACCCGTGTGCACACCCGTGTGGATCAGCGCGCTTGTATACAGAAGGTTTCCCCATGTAACGGTCTGCTAGAGGGTGTGGAGGGCCATAGCCCCGTCCCCCAGGGCATGAAGCAGGCATGGAGGAGATCCAGGCTCCAGACATCCAGGGGCCCCAGAGTGCGAGAGCCCAAGGAGTACCACCGGAGGGGCATCCGTGCAGTCGGTTTTGAGTATTAAACCGTCACTCTCCATGGGCTTGAAAAGTGGCTAAAACCTTTAGTTTTCTTAATGAAGAATAAAGATCAAACTTAATGCTTATTACACAATCTGTAGTACATGTTTGAATTTGTTTGTTGCTACAACAAAACTTACCGAGCTGTATTGATCTCACAGTTCATTCTGCATTCAAACATGGCATGAAAAATGAAAAACTTTAAAAGTTCTTGCACTAAATAGTGTTGGTATCAATACAATATATGCACTTTAAAGTTTGGGAGATTTAAAAATACAATAATCTACTTCTGTTTTCAGCAGGTTTTCATATTTTGAACAGATACAGTTCAGTCAGTGCTGCCTTCTTTTACTAACAATAGCTTGCTGGCATGAGACATGTTTAATGTACACCTGTAAATGGTAGCTATAAAAAATACCTTGCACTGCAATCCTTTAAAACTGATCAAGAGTTGACACATTGAGATATTAAAAAAATGTGAAACAGACCGTTTCAGTTTCACAAAATATAAAAGACAAAATTATAATAACTAACAAACTGTTAAACTGGGTCCACAGTGGAACAATTTGGCAGTATTTTCTTGCCTACTGGCAAGAATGTGACCTCTTGTCTGTGCTACAGCTGGAAATTCCAAATTATGAACTAAATTATTTAGAAATACCTGCTCTAACTTCTCCTCTTAAGCTAAACTGGTCTTTAGTCTCGTACTTTGTTTTTTATATTTATTATATGAATTTTTCCTCAGTGTGGCAGTTGTGGTTCTGTGAGTCATGCTGTGTTTGCTGTCTCCACTTCCTTTGTTGAGATTGAGGGTCACAAAGAACCCCACTAAGCAGCGTGTATTCCTTTATATTCCTGCTGGGTGTAGTAAAGTGTTTTATTGGGATAACACAAGTGATGGATTTTTTTTTTAGTGTACATAAGAGAGAAAATTATAGTAGGTGAAGTACAAGAGAAAGACCCGTTAATAATTAGCAAGGTCCAAAAATAAAGGATGGTCCAAAAAGAAAAACCCCGGGGATCCACTTTGAAACTAGAACGAGTTAACAAAGAACTCACCCAGCAGGTGGAAGTACACAGACTGGCAGCTCGATAAAGGCAATGCAGGACTACAGTATGTATATACAGAGAATGGAACTTAACAAAGATGAGTCAGTGTGGGACAAAAAAATCACACAGGAAGAAGAATGATATCATCAAAATAAAAGAGGAAGTGAAAACAAAGAGACTAACACAAAAAAGGGAAATGCCATCCATCTGTCCATCCATCCATCCGTCCATCCGTCGATGCATCCATCTGTCCAT
Source organism: Pelmatolapia mariae (assembly GCF_036321145.2). Taxonomy (NCBI): domain Eukaryota; kingdom Metazoa; phylum Chordata; class Actinopteri; order Cichliformes; family Cichlidae; genus Pelmatolapia; species Pelmatolapia mariae. The sequence goes on along the minus strand of NC_086243.1, from coordinate 4,347,598 downwards.
CCATGCATCCATCCGTCCGTCCATCCATCCATCCACTTTCTTAACCACTTATCCAAATCCAATTCAGAATCATTTGTTGGCTAAAAGATTCAGAGGATAACCTCGAAAATACAACAAATAAAAGGAAAAGCATGCACTGTTTGGTTAGTACTATATTTCTCTTACTCCAGTGATAATTCAAAAGCCAAATATCTGCAAAATAGTTATCCTACCCTGATCATTTTTGTACCTTTTCATAACCACTGTGCACATTCTGCAGGCTTTTAATTTTAACTGCATGCAATTTATAAAAAAATACAAACTGCTTTGGTTTTGTGGAATCATAGAATTTATCCGACTTCACAGAGTTTGAGCGCACCCTATGAGGTAGAGTTTAATGTGAACAAAGAAAAACCCAAGGGATTATGTTACACAGCCAATTCCAAAACATGAATGAGATGCAACAGGTTTCTTTTGGTTTCTTTTTAAGGCAGGGATTATCAGTGGCAGGTGTGGCTGAAACAACATCCCCAAACAGCCCCGTCCTCCTTCACTAATCTTTCCTTGTTGCTAGCCTTTATCTGTAGCTTATCTTTGACTTCATCTTAGCAGTGTCTGGTTTTTTTAGTTGGTTATTTGAGTGATGTTTGAGATGTGTATCTCCTGTAGCGCCTTCAAGGGTAACTTCTATTTCTTTTGATATTAGATCCAATCTTAATGCAAGGCAGAGTGTGGAGATGTAAGGCACAGGGCTGTGTTAAGGACAGCAAATTTGCACAGGCTACCTTATTTGCCAAATGGCCTGATTTAGCTGCAGAATGGTTTTGCCAGAGGACATGTCCATATTCTTATGTTCTATTTTGAACAACTGCTCGGGAAAATGAACTGTGTGCGATATCTGCAAAATAATGTTTGCTTGATTTTTTACAGTATTTTCTTTTCTTTCTTGTGTTTTATCCCTTTTGTTCCATCTGTCACGCTTATGTGACCTTTTTTCTGTTTACACTCATTGCTCTGTGTGCACCTTTTCTCTTCACCCTCTGTTCATGTCACAAGAACAATATTGTCAACATATCATAATTTCCATTACATCTCTTTCAAAACCACTAATATTCAGCTTCAATTTATATATTTTTAAAAACTGAATTGTACTATTACAATTTACTTTTTTTGCATCTTGTAAAGAAGAAATTTTCAGTTCAGTTCTGTGATTGTTGCACTGGTACTCCAGCGCAGCTAGCCAGCTTTGTATTGTATGATCACTTGTCATCATCACTTGCAATCAACAAGTCCCTATAATATTTTTGTTCAGTGATGATGTTGTATATTCATACCAAAAGAAGGGGATTTTTTTTTTACACTGTGCTGGAATTGTCGACAATAGCCAGGAAATAGCCACTAGCTTATCTTTGATTGACCACTACATGAGTGTAATTAGTTTACAACAAAGGCTGACGTGAAGGAGATTAATCCATAGTTTTTAAGTTGTAACTATGCTGGATCTAGAATGACCAGTTAGAACCTCTATCTAAGCATCTGACTTCGATGCACAATAACTGTACTTTGATGCTGCTAACATTTTAAAGAAACCTTTGAATCAAATACAATACACACTGGAGAGTATTTCTTTATCTACATGTTATATAAGCGATTTTTAAAAAATGATGTTTGCATCAGTAATAGTTGTCTTTATTGTCTCGACAGAGTGTAAGGTTGTGCGAAGTGGTGCATAAAGATAATATAAAAAAGGAAGAGCATGATTCTTGATTCTTAATTTCTTGTAGTGTAGCAAAAGTATCTTATGTTGGAAGGTGATGTCAGCATTTGGTTTATGAATGGCCATTTTACAGCCTCCGAATAAGACGGGTGGAGAGGGTGGAGCACTACCAGTGCCTTGTATTTAAACAGCTCCAAGGTTTACTTAAAATTACAGTTCTTGCATGTTATCTCTTGAGTGTTTTGCTGCTGTAACAGATGCAGCATTATCATTGGTCACACTTAAACATTACAGCTGTCTAAAGCCTGCTGCCTTGAATCTTATTAAGGGAAATGTGTTTCACAGTTATTCTAAAGCCAAGATAAATTATATGTATTTATTTATTTTTAACTTGTGAATAGAAATATGTTTTTAAACCCTAATAATAAGAGAGACTACATGGTAAATAATCTTAAATACATACCACAAAGTATCTAAAATTAATAATGAAGTAGAATTACAGACATACTGTTAAATTTGTGGGGTTTGGACAAAGCAATCATGTCTGTGACGCTGTGATAAAAACATAGGCCCAGACAAATCAGCAGATTATATGAACATTTTAAGTAAGATGCATTTGTAATAATTCAATGGAACAACAAATATCATGATTTCTGCTAATAGGAATAATTATAGTCATAAAAGTAATAAACATAGTGTAATATTTAAGAAATTTGCAGATTTTGATGATTTAAGAACACTAACATGTAAAAGTGGTCATTACCATGCTTATTGCCTCTACTAAAAACAGCTGCTTAACAGCCTACCTTTCAATATTTGATTTTGTGAGTCCTTCACAAGTATCTGCATCTGTTAACTTTATACTTTTCTTCACATATTTTCCACCATTCTTTGAAGAAAGTCCTCACGTTGCACACAGCTGTGTCTGCAGGTGTATGAGTGAAGCCAAAGATGGTGACAGTTTCTCTGCTGTCAGAGGGCTCTGCCACATCCAGTATTCTGCCTGCCTTCACACACTTCACCTGCTACAGCTGTGTACATGACTGCCAGAAAGAGAAACAAACAGCTACCTCATCCACTGATTAGTGGATGAGGTAGCTGTTGAAGTAAACAGAGCTATCCCTCCTCTATTTCCTAGGTAACCGAAACAAGGACAGGCCCTCTCGGCTGCAGTAACTACGACAGCTTGGATTCAGTTAGCTCGGTGTTGGTGCACAGCCCGGAAAATAAGATCCACCTAAAGGGTAAGGCTCACAACACACACACACACACACACACACACACACACACACACACACACACACACACACACACACACACACACACACACACACATACATATTTCCCCATATACTGTGTTTTAAATTCATGGAAACACACAGCCTCTGCCCTGGAGGATCCACTTATGGGATAAGTTTTTTCTCCTTTTTGTACGCACACACTTGAACTCACACATTTCTGCCACCTCCATCCACCACCATGCCAAGCCTTTCGCCTCCAGTGTTGTAGTAGTTGGCCAGGATGACCCTTTACTTTACGCTGCAGTAGTTTATATGTCTGTTTCTGCCTCAGTGGCGCTCAGGCTCACAGAGAATCTGTTATCTTACCAAGGCTGTAGATAAAGCATGTCTGGCCACACTGACCTCAGCCTAACCTTTCCTTACCTGGAGCACTCAGTGCACAAGTAAAGCTGAAGTGTTAATGTGTAAAGTAAAACACTGTTTGCTTATATTTATCACCAAATTATTAGTGAATATCATGACACTCATCCCTCTGTACTGGGAGTGTTTCCTTGTCGATACTCATGCTAAAAATTAAGGGGGGTCATCAGCTGATGCAGCTCATCTGAGGGTTCTTAGGCTCTAAGATGATAAGGATATAAGGTTGCACTCTTTTTGGCTCCATCTGGCATCATGAACTTTCTCTGTTCGTGTTTTGTAAGTTTATGTTTATTAAAATATCTTTTATTTAAGCTAAAGTCTTGTGTGAACATATGAAATGTGTAGATACAGTAAATTACTATAGTTTCCATTGGTGATTAATAAAAAGTCACATTTATGCTGGTATTTTCTTTCCAGTAAACTGTCCTATTTAGAGCTTTACGTGATTAAAATAACCTGTCATGGATGTGTTGTTTAATCTTTAATGCCTTAAGGTTTCCCCCCTTCATTTTATTTGTTTTTTGTTCCTACCTTGCTTGTTGTCATCATCTTGCTGACTTATACTTACTTTTTTGAGTACTCTTACTTTTTAGGTTTTGAATGAACTGTTCTACACACCAGTTTGACTAAGTAATTCTTAACATCTCATCCACTTAAATCAGTTCGGGGGCTGAACTAAGCACAGGTCTAGAGCTACATCAACTGTTGGGTGTAAATACTGTTTTAAGGTCAGTACATCAGGGTATCAACTGGCGTATTTACACTGCTTCTCTTAGTATTTAGTGTTTTATCCAGATGCTAAAATGCTAAAAGCATCTATTGGACACCACTACCACTTTTCATGTACAATTTTAAACAGTTTTGGTATTTTTATAACTGTAGGCATCCTGTGAAGGGTTTTAAATGTGTAATGTGTAATGATTGTGATCACACTTTAGTTAATGTCTGATAACCATGGTTTTTAGTTTGTGGTCAAACATCACTGTGACTAAGTGCCACCTACACGTTACAGCTACAGAAGCAGCTCAGCTGTGGAAAGCCATGTCATGGAATTCTCTGCAACTGTTTTTGTGTTGATATTAACGCCAGAGGAGGTTTAAAATCTGCAGGTTGTGAGTCAGCAGAGCATTTTATGCACTGTGTGCTTCTGCAGTGACCCTGCTCTGTAACTTTACATGGTCTGTGCTGTGGTTCCTAAACACTTCTACTTTGCAGTAATAGCATTTACAGTTGAACATGGACTATGAAATTACATGAACTGACTTGTTGCAGTGATTGTATTTTATTACAGCGTCACGCTCAAATTCAGTGAGCTCTTTCACAGACTGCATGGCTAGGCACGCGACTTTATACACCTGTAGCAATGCGACTGAAAACACCAGAGTTCAAAGCATGAGGGGTGTTGGCCAATACGTTTGGCCTCTTCTTTTCAGTCTTCTTTTTGTTTACATAGTTTAAGTGTCACTTGGACTTGAGGAAAAAGGAGAATTAGATCACTGAACTCCAAAAACTAATTTTTTCTTGTGTGAATTCTTGTGCTATTATTTCTTAAACCAATGCCTAAAAGGTAATGACATTTCATCAAGTTCATCTTATGGGTTTCATAATAATGTTCAACAAAAACACTTTCCTAGACATTATTCAACACCAAACATTTGAAACAGTGAAGGACACTGTAGTCACATTTCACATCTAGTCTTCACTACATATATTTTTTGTGCCTGAACACACGGAGCTGTTGATTTCAACTTGAGTGATTGTTGAAAAAATACAACAGTAAGGTAGTAAGCAACTCCAGTTTTCTAGTTTTCTGCCAGAGATAACAGGATCAATATCTCATTCCTTTAATTAGGAAAAAGGAGTTAAGACAGCTGTTTACCATGAGAAAACAGTCTATTCAGGAAGTCAGACATGTTTACTTGCAGTGTGATAACCTGGCCTTTGTAAATGTTTTGGTGCATGTGCTGGAGGCTGACAGATCTGGATATAATGATGTAGGATTTGTTTGCATGTTTGTGTCTGATTTTTTAAAATAATCCAACTTTAGATGACTCTTTAAGTGCAATTTTTGACTATGTTAAAACACTGATGGAAAATGTTGCTGTTCAAATAAACGATGTGGGGCTTTGTACATGTGTCATCTCAGCTAGTGACACCTTACTGTGTGTGGACTTCTTCATGGCATCTGCAAGGTTCATTAGTCCCATGACACATAACTTCCATTACATCCAAGCTTAGGTTTAGAAAAAAAAACTAAAACACTATTACACTTTCTACATTTTAAATTGCACAATACGACAAATTATACATGAAGAATAATATGGGCAGAGACTCAGTGCATGTGCCTTCATACGTTGGAGGTTGCATCAACAATCACGTGATCTTTAGATTCCGATCGCCTTACTGCAGTGCAGTTTACTGAAATAACTTTAGTCAGCACGCACAGGTCTGGAGGTTCGAAAAGATTGTCAAAAATGCGGCGTTACACAACATTTAGTGAACATGAATACATGACAAAAAGATTCTGCACTCTGATACTGCCATTTACATAGGCTGTCTATATGACATAGGTCCTAGATACAGTAGGACCTACACGTGACAATATACGACAATAAGTGAATTCCTTTCTTGCCTCCACTGCTACAAGGCTCAATTAGCAACACTTATTTTGTGTGTGGAATGCAAATTGGTGCAGCATCGGTTTGCAGAGCAGAGTTTGTACAATTCAAACTAGCTTGAAAGTTAGAATTGTACTGCCTTTATTCCTTTATTCTTCAACACAGCTTCAATTTTCTTAGGCAAGCTTTCTTTTAATTTCTTTAAGTAGCTCTACAGGCTTTCTTGACAGCCATTTCAAAATTCATCCTTGGATGCTGGCTTCATTTGATCTGTTTTCTGTAAATGATCATGATCCCACAGTGCTTCAAGATTGTTAAGGTCATAATGAAAAATAAAGCCAGATGGAATTGCATGGTGGATCACAATCTGGTGGTAGTTTTCTGCTAATTTCATTGGTTTTATCTAGATCCCCGACACCATGGGCTGAAATGCAGCTCCAATCCATGACAGAGCCTCCATCGTGTTTCACAGTAGACTGCAGACACTCACTATTGGTCCTTTCACCTAAAACACTCCCTACATATTGATGGACAGCAATTTAAACTAAAACTATCAAATTTGGATTCAATATTTCATAAACCCTGTTGCCACTAATTTTGAGTCTGTGCCTTACAAAAGATTAACAAATGAAAGTGAAAGGTCAGCAGAACCTTGAGACTCAAACACGTCTCAAGCTGTCTTCAAAACAGAAGAAAGGAAACAAATAAAAGACAATGTGATGCAGAAAATATTAATATTTATTCCAAGATTTGCATTATATGCAAATAATTACAGATATGTAAGAAAGACTAGGTTTTGCGTTTTTAAGAGGGTTCAAGAGATAAAGAGACACGAAGAGATATTACAGATAGAGATATTAATATTATAGATACTGAGGCTTCTTCATTTAAAGGAAAACATGAATGAAGTTCTCACAAAGCTGTAGTGAATATTTCATAAACTAGTGTAAATACCAAGTGTGCATCATATTAATCTGCCAACACAGGAAAACGTCTTTGCTGGGATTTGGAATTCCTCGGTCAGCTTTCCTTTGCTAAGTTAGCTAGCTTTAGCTTTTAAAACATGTGCCCAGTCAGACTCAGTTACCAAGTGCCTGTGAATTAAATGAAGAAGTCAAGCTCTCTGGCTTTGTGCGTTCACGCAGTTGAACTGAAATGAACAAAGTACTGGATTGTCTTCTTTTCCAGCACAATGAAGACTTAAACCAGCACCTCAGGGTAAGGAGGTAACCAGGTTCATGGGAGGGTTGTTATATCCATTGTCACGGAGAATTCCAAAGCATGTGGCATTTCCACAGAATCTCAAAACTCCAGCCTTTATAAAACACGGCTGTTTTTGCATGAAATCAGGAAATACCAGTATGCAACTACCATAATTAAGATAAAACAAATGCTTAATATGCTACTTTAAAACATTAGTTAATCCTTACATTTATAAGTATTTTAACAGAGATATTGCGTATGTGTTTAGCTTAATAGACAGCCGCTGCAGCTGTTCGCAGTGCAACTTTTACACAGGACAACTGTAACCTAGCATCAAAAGCAAAGAAAGCTTCATTTAAAAATTCCTGTTCAGTTTACTATTATTGAAATATGCTATATTAACCACAGGTTTAAAACAGCCCATTATAGCAGTAAATATGTAAAGTAGTGTAAAGTTAAGTTCACCTGTTAAAATGGGGGAAAATAGAGACTGTGATCCAAACACATCAACAGAGACTATGGCGAATAGAGAACATATAGAGCTGCGCTAGCTAAACTCAGCTGAACCCAAGATAAATCCAGCGCAGTTACTCCTGGAATAATGTGCAAAAGTGTTGTTTTACACTTTTGTTAAAGAGAAGATTGAATAATGTGTAACTACCAGGTATAAAGTATAAAAATACATACAATTTTAAAACATAGTAACTATATACTTGACTGTATATAAATTGTATATCCATGTTTTTAAATGACCAACTAAGGAGGAGTAGTGATTTATAAATGATGAACAAAATATTAAATAGCACTAATTTAATTCAATTCAATGCATTTTTATTTATATAGTGCCAAATAAAAAAAAAACAGCTGCCTCAAAGCGCTTTATATTGTATATTGTAAACATTAATGCATAATAGTGTGTAGTGTTTAGAAAGAAAAAAATACTACTTAACATTTTTCAGTGACTATTTTAAAGCGCTAATATTTTGAGATATGGAAACATACAAATGCACATTAGAACACATAAAATGATATATCCATTAATAACGCAGAATCTTTTGATGAGCATCTAAAGAGTTCAGTCAGGTCAGGTAATTAAAAGGCATAGATGAGCATTTTATATAAATTTGACACCCATTCCCCATTGCAATTCTGTTTTTGCTTCATACACATCTACCTGGATCAAAGGTGAGCAGACAAAGGATTCTTTCAATATGCATGTAGCTTATACTTGCAGGAAAGGCAGATAATATTGGAGGGGCTTTCTTTGATAGTGTTTTCCTTAATCATACTACTCTTATTTTATGCACTCCACTCCTGCTGTTTCTCCTGACAGGGAAAGATAATTATCAAGGGAAAAGTGCCTGTTTAGGCTAACTGCCATTTTGTTTGCACACAGAAATGAAATTGGTTAAATCACCCACCTATGAAGGCTAAATTTGATGGTTAAGCAGACACATTTACTTATCTTTATGATGTCAGAACAAGTATTTCTTAGCAGTTAACTTTGGGTGAGAACAGTTTCAATTGTATTTGTGGAACTTGAGTGACTACAGTGAAGTTTGTTAAAATGCAAACACTAGCATGATACTGCCTGGCAGGGTGGCCATGCAGTAGTGGTCAACATTTGCGTGTGCTATTGGGCAAACATTATATGTAATGTGTCCCACTGTTGTGTACAACATATAGAATCTGAAAGTGTAATCAAGGGATGCTCACTGGCTTTGTCACTTGAAGGAGAAGTTGTAAACTAATGAGTACCTGGATTTGTTCTCATTTTTGACTCCAATGAACTCTAATTTACAAAATAAGCATTATGTGGTATTATCTGCGACCAATAAACTACTAGCTAGCAGTACAACCTGCTACTAGAGGTTGAGCTTATTATAAAGTCATTAGGAAAGTGTCATAGAGAAATGAGCCAGGGGCCATTTCCCCATAGATTTCCATATCGTTGTATTTCTGGGCTAGTGTAGATGTTAGATATTTTTTAGGGCTGATCTCTGAAAGCTTCAAATCACTTAACTTCTGCATTGGAACATTTGTTTATCCATATAAGAACATGCATCTGGTATGCTTTTCCTTGTGACACTGCAAGAAAATTGGTTGTTAATTATACAGATGATCTGAGAACATCAGCCTTATCATAACGTTTCATAATTATCTTACTCTGCCTCTCTTCTTGCTTTAATGGCAGCAGCAGTACTCAGCATACATGGAATCCACAAATTTGTCTAAACCTGATAACTCATGACGTGGTTCTCCATCTTCAAGTGCCCCATAAATGTTCAGTGTGGTTTAGATCAAGTGATCATGGAGGAAACTCACTGAGAGTCAGAACTCTTTTGTCTTCTTTGGTCTTTAAGTAGTTCTGTAGTAGTTTGGAAGTGTGTTTGGGCTTGTTATCGTAGTGTGGTCTGACTCTTTCTGTCCTTCTCCACAAAGATGCAAAGCAGAGGGTTGAACATTGTTTTTGTACAGTGATCAAAGCATGACATTTAGATCTTGTGATGGTGTGGTCACTTTTGGTCTGTCTGATTATGCACTGCATTAAACAAATCCAACCATCCCCCATTTGAGTCTTTCTCTCTAGTCAAGGCTGACAAAGCGCCACTTCTCTTGGAGTACCACTTTAACTTTTAAAATTTCGTCGTAGTTCTGATGCCATGCCAAAGGCAACTGTGTTGCTGGGATTCAGTCAGTGTACATTGTGCTTTTCAAGTGTGTCTTATCACCACTGGATAGGGCTCCGATGGTGCATTTAAAAAGTTTTTAAAAAGTTTGGAGTCAGAGCAGAAACTCTGTCTAACATCTCATATTAGACAGTACAATATTGAGAGGTATTCTATAAATGTATAAATGAACTGTGGACGGTTGATACATGTTGATAGAAATGAACAGTGAAAATATTGTAAGCCAGTTGTAAACAAACTAGTTCTTAACGGCATAGTTTATTTTTAGTTTATTTTTGAATGATAAGGAAAAAGGTCTCAGTTGGTCATTAAGCTGCTTTGCCAATCATTTTTGAGCCTCTGAAAATGTGGAGGGCTACGTGTAAAAACCAGTTAATGCAATGGAATGTTATATCACTTGAATTAAAGTTGAAAGTCTGCACTACAATTACCTCTTGAATGTTTGATTCAAAATGTTGTACAAAGGCAAAATTTTAAAACAAATCGTGTCATTGCTAAAACCTTGCTAAAAACAAACTCTTACTTATACATGAACAGCTAAATCTGTTGACTGTCACTAAGGCGCGATAAGCGTAATTTAAACAAATGTAGAACAGAAATACAGGCAAGCAGTTTTTCTTAAATTGTAATGCTTATGTTGATACAAATGAATAGTTTGATTGGTGCACAGAATAGTCAGTACATAATTCTCCTCTAAGAGAGGGCAAGCTCCCTTAAATTGTGGTAAGGACATGGTATGGTCGGATTAGTCATGATCAGTCCCTGGGAAGTCTTCTTCATGGCCACATTAAAACATTGGTTTTATATTGATTGTATCTCAGCTATTAAATTTCTCAAATGCACCCTATCAATTCCATATAATGATGTCACTGCTAAAAGTCGTCATTCTATTTACTAATGGCCTAATGCATGATGTGCTTGCTCTGGAAATTGAGAACCACAGCAATGAGCAAGAGTAACTTTTACCAAAATTCCAGTCGGTTAGATTGATGGCATTCATTTCTTGCACTTCAGAACCTCTTGTCCCAAGAGGCCAGATGATAAACATTATGGCATTCTGTTGAATGTGTTGCTGGCTTTTCTAGCACTAAGTAAAGTCAAGATTTAGGTATATAGTCTTTAATTACAGAAGAAACAGAATGAATGAATGTTGCCTCTCTATGCAGGATGTATATCCCACAACATCCACTCCATTATAATAGGATGAACCACTCTAACTCCACAGTCTCTTTGAGTTTGAGGCCCTGCTGGACACATAAATCACTAAAGAACAAATAGGACAGAAGCATTATGCTATGGTGATAAGGTAGCAGCTCAAAAGCTCTGTGCTGTATAATCTTCAGGCCAGAAGAAAACCTCTTTTTCTATTATTCTATTCCCCAACTGTTTCAGCATTTCACTCCCTGATCTCTGACTCCGATTGCATGCCTGTTTGCTTATATTTTGTATCTTTCGGCTGTGTTCCTGTGTGTGTGTGTGGGTGGTGGGGTTTCTGTGCAATAAATTCAGCCTTCATTGATGCCAGCAGTGGTTACCCTTTTCTCATCAGTAACTGTTGATGAAAACAGCCTGACTTTTGTCTCAAATCAGAGTGTTGCTTTAAAGTGGAGCTGCAAAATCGTCATTATTTTTATTGAATATTTTTGCCAGGTTTTCTGACTGCAAAATTAAACCTGCTAGGTTATTATTTGCACAGGTCCATTGTATATATGAAGATGCATATTTGTGAGCAAGTGTGGGTGGTGTGCTTGAGTGTGAGTGGATCAACAGTACATCAAGAGTCAAAAAAAGTAAGTCTGATAACAATACATTGGACTGTGTGGGGAGATAGGGGGACTCAAAATACAGAAACAAGTGCATAAGTTGGCTTTGGCAAGCTTTAGTTTATATAATCTTTTCTCACAAAACTAAGTAAAGCAACCCCGCTCTCGACACAATGCCCAGTGTGAGTATATACATGAACTCACTGGGAAGAATTCTATGGAGCTCAGACTTCACCCTGAGGCAAGTGTAGGTCTGGTGCTCGTCGAAAAAGGAACTCTGAGACTACAGATCCATGCCATTTATGTCATACCTTGCTGAAGTAGGGCAGCCTGGCTACTTCTTACAAAATATTTATTAGGACCTGCAGTGATGCTGCTCTCTGGCAACATTTTGGAAAATAAGTAGCTTCCCAAATCCACAGGACTGACCTTCAAAAGGCTTCAGTCAGCCACATACTGAAACCACTGAACAGTTTTATCATCGAAAAAACAAACTCAAAACACGTGATACAGAAAGACTGAATTTAAAACAAACACTTGGGCGTTACTTTCTTAAAGTCTTTACTGTTGCCTTCTGCAAGCTACTGAGTTCTGCAAATGCAGAGTTTGATACTACAAGAAATACAAGCAGTGAGGATGGATTTATTGGCTAATCAAATTAGAACCCAAAATCAAAAAAAAAAAGTTTACGCTTTTCCTTACTTATGGTGCATGCATACATTTTTAGCAGTTTTAGCTAGTGCCAAACTTGCTTAATCATCATTTTTTTGAATGGCAGGTTAATTGGATGAAGGACTGCCACAGACAGATTGATGTGTTTTAGAAAACAGAGTCCTTATGGATGTTGGCAGAATTAAAGTATATATGGTGTCTATTGAGTTATACTGAATGTTTCAGAGATTTCACAGTGTGGGTTTTTGTATCATCATCCTTTGAGGTTTCTTAAATAAGAAGGATATACAAAAGAGGATTGTAATCTTGGCTTGTGTCTGCTTCGACTTTCTGTTTTACCAGGTTTGCCAATACAGAATTCCCCTTTATTTTTCTAAAGGATTCTATAAGTGCCATCATTAAACTGCATACGGCCTGTAACATACATACTCTAGTTCTCTGGACAGCAGCAACTTCCATGGTGCACTGTTTTTGACTCTCTGCTCACTGTATAACCTTCCCAGGTGGCTCAATCAGTTTGTGCTGCAATGTGTTTATGGCATCCCAACGGATGCCATAAACAAGGTGTCACTGCAGCTGAGCAACCTAATTTTCTGTGTGTGTGTCAGCAAGTTCTCAATCATCACTCATTAAAAAAGCAGAATAAAATTAAATTAACACATTTTTCCCTCAGTCATCCCCAGCCATCACTGTGGGAAAGTTAGGAAGAGGATGAGGTCATTTCCTTTGCGGTGATCTCAAAATCTGCAAAACAGACCAATCCTTATCACTTCACGGTATCTAAAAAAGGGATAACACATAGAGTCAAGGAAACACTGTGTTGAGACTAGATTACTAGATCAAATCTAATGAAACTTTATTAGCAAAGTCTTGGGTACAGAACCAAACTCAGATGTTGGAGTAGGAGGGAAAAGAAATGAATAAAGATAATAAAGATAGAGAGATGATAAACAGCAAGATGAAAAACTAGAGGGCAGACAAAAGGAAAGGCATTCAATAGTGGCATATAATTGCATAGTAAGCAATGAGAGGAAAGTAGAGAAGTAGTACTCTGTGGATCATGAGAGGTCCACCAACAGCCTGAGCCCATAGTAACCTAAGTATGGTTCATGGTTCATGGTTCAGGGTCACATGATCGAACTATAAGCTTTACTATTCTGCTTTCAAAAACTCTAGGAACCACAAATAAGCCAGTACTCTGAGAGGAGAATGCTCAACCAGAATTATATGGCACAGTAACATCCTGACGATATGTTATGTCATGACCATTTAAGACATTGGGTGTGGTTGAACAGTCAAATGTACTCAGTAAGATTCTTAACTGAGTGAAATGACCCAGAAGTATGCAGGCGGCACTCATAATCAGAGCTTGCTGAATTCTATAAATACTAAGGTAAGGTGGTTCACTGTCTCTTTTATTACTTCCTTTAGCAAAGGATGAACTGGACCATCTTCTATGAGAGGAAAAGAGGAACATTTGCGAAACCGATCATAAGTAACTGACAAAGTGGCACAGATCATATAAATGTTAATTCATTTTTTCTTTTTCATGCCATAATTAAAATATTCTGAATTTTCAACAGCAGTTTACTTCGGGTCAACTAGGATAAGCTCCAGGTACTTGGATAAGTGATGAAAGGAGTGAAATATACAAATACAAATAGTTGCATTGGATCATCTGTCAAGCAAGAAATAATAAAATAAGCCTCCATATTTTATTTATTTATTTTTAAAGAATGTGATATTATATTTTTCACCGGTGGTTCTCCTTTATATGGCCTGAATAAAACAACATGACATGGCAGTTAGATGCACATTTTGTAGTGCACTACCCGGAAAATGTAGTTTCAACACCTCAGCTCATCTATTAAGGAATCTAGTGGAAGTGCAGTTTGCTTCTCTGAGCATTGAGCTTCTCTTTTCTCAGGTCCTTATGAGTTTTCACACATCTGCTCTTGACCTTGTGACATTTTCCATCGAGATCAAGGAAAAATAACCAGGAAAATTACATTTTTCAGCCACACATCTTTTCACTCCCATATTGAATGTATATTTCATTATCTAGAATATTTAAGAATTTTTTTTATTACAGAATAAATATGGTTTGCATTTCAGCAAATAAAACACTTAATTTTGGTTAGAATTTAATCCAGTGGCAACTGAGACCATGAGGGGTCGTGATCAGGGGCCACTGTGATGTTTAGATTGAATTTTAGTCTTTAAAATGTTTGGTTCAGGTTGTTCAGGTTAGGGAGAGATTTGGATTGTGGCCACTAAAAAAGGAAACCTTGTGAACATTTTTTTTTATTGGACATACACACTGGCACTCAATGTGATTGTTAAGAAGTTGGGAGCCTGGCAAGGGGGGCACATTTATCTGCATGGCTTCATATAGCATGTACAAGTTTCTATAGTAGCACTGAATGTTAAAATTGTCTGTAAATAGCAAGGCTCATTGTCCACATGGGCAAAATTTCTAATGGCACTGAGCTGATTAAAAGACTACCCAAAGGCATTAAGCTGTAACAACAAGCTTTGTTACATTTTTGGCTAGAAAGAACAAAGCCCACTTTGTAAATTTACCAGACCTCGGCCTCTGTTCTGCACTGGCATGTACACAATTACCACTTTAGTCATCCTTTGAGACCTCCTGCAGGTCTTTTAGGGGCTCAACACACAGAAGTGATGCCAGAGAGTAAAAGCAGCCAGTTCATCTGCAGCCAGGATTTTAGACTCAAAGGACTTTTGCATCAACCACTACCATTTTATGGCTTTGCTGTAACCTTGCCCCTATTTTCTGTTCTATTTCCACATTCCCCTGCAGATTGTATTTGTCTTATCTATTAACCACCAGCTATATAGAGAAGAATCTGTGGTTCTGTCCATAGGCTCTAAAGCATTCTAGCTTTTATCATTTCCAAGCCGTGGTCATGGTGGTAACCTTACCTAACCCCATACTGTGGAGGAAGGCATAAGAAAAGATTTTTGGAAAAAAAAAAGCTAGATTTTTTTTATCTGTTATTACTTCTTTTGTTTTGTTTTTTTTGTCAAGATTTGGCAGAAAATTTTAATAATAATTACACATTTAAATAATACCCTTAGGGTTCAGGTTGAGGTCATCACTGATGATGACTCAGACCTCAGAGGGCTAGAGGTCCCTTGGTCACGGCGTGACATTCTCCTTCTCCTATGTCATTATGATAGATTATCATCATGATCTCCTAAATATAAGTTCATTTTAACATGGACTCAGTTTCTGACCCAATAATACCTGAATCAAACCTTACATAGTCCAATCCTAACCTAAAAAATTATCTCTACTACTATTTTTGTTTGTTTGGAGTTTTTTTCCCGTCTGATTAGGATCTTCATCATGGAAATCGTTGTATAACACAAATGTACCTGGAACATGATATCAGCTTGTCCCTAGTGCATCAAACTCTAAGTAGGTCCTTACTGTATTGGTAAGAAAAATGTTATAATAACAGCACAAAGATGAAGCTGCAGGCCTCATTCTTTGGTCAGAAATGACACCATTGCCTGCTGACAGCTGCTGGGTAGCCTTCTGAGACAAACTCCAAGAAAACCTCTAACCGATCCCCTTCACAGCACCCCAAACAGGCCTTTAGAACTCTGTTGGAATTGCATCAATAGTGGGAGCAGGGCCTGGGGACAGATGCAGTATTACTCTTGTGAGCTCCTGCAGGGTGAGAGGTCTGTCAAGTGCCTCCCTCTGCTCAGGCCTAAGTCTGGGCAGTCACTGAAACAAATTCTCAGCACACCAGCTGTCACTATATAACATAGCATGCAAGTCATTTGCCAAATTTCTCATCAGCGGCTGACATTAAAGCTCTAAATGGCAGTCTCAAATGTGAAAGTTGTTTAAACAGAGAGCACAAGGTAAAAGGAAAGAGCCAAATGACACTTCATGCTTTGAAAAAGTACTTGCAACTCTGGAGACATTTTTTCCTTTTAAGTGAAACATCTATTAGATCTAACTCACTTGACAACAAGCCCTCATCTATTCCCAACCTTACTGCCCTGCCTTTTACATACATCCACATTGTTTAGCTTTACTTTTTTTAAATTTACAACTTTTAAGTGTTCAAAACAAACATGGCAAAAAAGAAAGCATTTTCCTTTTTTTTTTTTTAATTTACAGCTACAAGACTGGAGTGGGAAATTTAAACTGGTATTATCGCAAATGTCTTCTAATTCAGTGAGATCCTCCTTTTACCATGCATGCACTGCTCTTTTGAGAGTTCTATCCATAGATTTTCTGTGATATTCAGATTATAATGCTATGGGAGCTGTAAGAAAACCTTCAGCTTGATCCTTTTAAGGTGGGCTAAAGTCAATTTTAAGATGCACAGTAAAATAAAGGAGCACCACATCAGAGTCAAGTAAAATTTCTTAAGGATCTTTTGCATTTCTGCTTTTATATTGCAAGGTGCAAGCCATTCTTTTGAAAACATCTTCTTGGACATCCAAATTAAGTCAGGACAATGGATTTTTTGTCATTTCAACTATATAAAGGTAATGAACTATATTGTAGAACTAGACAATTGGCCTACAGGGCTATGGTGCTACATACTATACAGCAGCATCTATACCAGCCCATTAAAGCCTTAATAGACTGATGTGATTTATATTTGCATGAATGTACGTCACACTGCGCTGTGTTTTACTAGATGCTGTACAGGTGCAAGCCTTGGAAAACAATGGGTTTTGGAGCACAGTGCATGTGGCTTCCTGCATGAAAGGGCCTTTACTCTACTGTGCATTAAAGCAGGACTGCCTGAATCCTGAGGTCATGAGAGCAGGAGCACAGTCCAAGGGTACAACACCATCTCCTCTTCAGCCACGAGTGCATTCCAGTGTAGTGGACCAAGCTCTCACCAAAGCAAAGGCTTAGAAAGAACACGAACACACACACACACACACACACACACACACACACACACACACACACACACACACACACACACACACACACACACACACACACACACACACACTGATAAAAGAGGGGTAGTGATAATGGTGGAGGCTTAAGAGCTTCAAATTGTCCAAAATGGAAAGTGTGCTCTCTGCAGGAGATTGAGAGATAGAGAGGGAACCATGGGTCTGCTATTTTTGGTCTACTAGGGGGATCTAAATCTGTGGCTGGATGGAAGAAAAGCCTCCTGGGTAATGACCCTAAAAGCCCACATCAAAAAGAGACACCCACAGTTTTTTTCTGATATTCATGGTGGTGACTGGAACCAGGTGTGATAAAATAGCTGAAAGCTGAAAACAAAAAGCAATGAATGACAGTCTTATATTATCACAGTTTTTAGCCAAAACTGCAAATCATAAAGGTCAAGTCAATACAGATAAGGCTTTTCATCCATAATCTGTCAGAATAACAAAATGATCAAAAGGCAAGTTACAACCATCTCTCAGTTCAAAGCTTGAAACTTGGTGTACTATCTGTATGCAAATGAACTTTGTAACACTCACTTCGACAGACTGATGATTATTTAAATCATTAAGTGATGAAATGAATGTCTTAATACGCCCTTCTCAGAGCAACATTTAATTAATAAAATGACAACAGTGTTAGATTAATTAGACTTCAATGTAAAACAGACTATAAATCAATGTGGAATACAAAAGAAACAACCAACCTGGTGACATAGTAGCAAGGAACTATTTTCTGTTTTGCCGTTCTTCATCATCACATCAGCATTTTTTGTTATTTTCTGAATTTTTTACCACATTACCATTAATAACTGTCAAAAAAGTTAACAACTTCCGTACTACTGGAAACTCATGCAAGGTACCAACTCTGATATTTATTAAAATGCAGTATCAGGGTGGGCACTTCATATCACATTCACACCCATAATATTTACCAAAGCTGTCTTCTAAGACGCTTTCCTCTCTGTCCTGCTTATTACTCTCACAGAAATTAAAATACCTAAATATAATTTAAGGGGTAAAAACAGCTTCCCACTGGAGCTGTACCCTCTAAGCTACTCTTGACAGAGGATGCTTATTTGGATCCTTGTAGTTTGTAGTTAAGGCGAATAATTTTGTACCTTCGCGTAGAGTCCCAAAATGTACCTACAGCTAACTTCGAACCATCAATAAACCTAACATGCACCCATAGAAAATCCACTCAGCACAGGTAGAACAAAGGCCCATAGCTATGAGGCAACAGTGCTAACCTCTGCACTGCTGTGCTGTTGATATAGAAGACAAATGTAGAATGGAACTTGTTCCCTCATAATAAGTCACAATGCCAAATGTTGGGCTACGGCGCTATTTTGAATGTATCTGACATTCTAACCCTTAATTATTATTTTAGAGAGAAAAGAATCGAACGAAAACACTTTGGTTGTGTTTGGACGAAAACATCTGCTATCACACAGAATCATATCCTGTTTTATCAAAGACATCAAAACACACCAGCTGTTAAAAAAAGTATTTTATTGGAGATGAAACTGGCAAAAACTTGATTATATGACTGTGCATAACTATTAAACCCTAACCATCAACACTGTCCTCACTGCGATATCATAAATAAATCTCTACCACTACCAGTTATAATTATGGATGATAATTCAACATTAATTAACACTTAGAGCACAAAACTTGCTTATTGCAAATTTGTCTGTGCATTCAAAGCAATGCCGGGAAACTTTCTTTGTCTTTTATCCTGTCTTCCTTCTCTCTCCCCAACCGGTCGCAGCAGATGGCCCCGCCCCTCCCTGAGCCTGGTTCTGCCAGAGGTTTCTTCCTGTTAAAAGGGAGTTTTTCCTTCCCACTCTCGCCAAAGTGTTTGCTCATAGGGGGTCATATGATTGCTGGGTTTTTCTCTGTATGTATTAAAGTAGGATCTACCTTACAATACAAAGCGCCTTGAGGCGACTGTTGTTGTGATAAAATAGAAATTAGCATGTGTTTCCCACATGCAGGGGCATGGGCTTTCAGGTGTCTTTATAAACTTACTGAGGCGAGATTACCTGAAGGAAAGCCATACAGGCAACTATACATATAAAGGCCCCACAGGGATTACCTACTCGCTGTAAGGCAACAGTGCTAACCCCTGCAACACTGTGGTGTGCAGCAGCTATTAATCTCATATCTGTATCCGGGCACCATCTCTCAAGGCACCTTCTGACCTCTTTATGACCTCTGTTCTTTTTGTGTACCATCTATGATCACTCCTGTGCTGTTTTACTATTTCACTGTTTCTCCTCCATGACCCTTCAAAGAACACCGGGTACCTGTCTCTATGGGAACCTGGACAAAGATAGTTGGAACACACATAAAACAGTTTCAGGGTTTCCTTTGAACTCTGTCACAACTACTCCACATAAAAACCATACACAAACATGACATATGCATTTTGACAGGTTTAAGATTCCCTAAATAACTTGTCACAGTGTGACCTGATTTTTCCTACAGTCGTCTGCAGTCATCATCTGTGAAAATGGCTCAGATTTTATTACCATGTACAAAATGTAACCGGGAAACTAAAAAAAAAAAGGATTATAACCTAACCCTTTCTCTCCCTTTCTCTCTTTGTTTTTATTCAGTTGATTTTTAAAGTCTTGGAAATCAGATAACAAAACAAAATAATCTTTATAATGGTTACATATTGAAAATGATTTTTTTTCAAAATGGGTTAGTGTAGGGTTTAGGATTACAACCTACGATGGCTGAGAAACAAACACATTCTGACTGAGTAGGGTTAGAGACGGGGATATAGTTGGGATGATGGCTCAGGCCTCAGAGGGTTAATGGGAAAACAAGTCTGTTTTCCAAGTTCTTTAAAAGTTGAGAGCCAGGAGATGCACTTTCATTTGATTGACTGGATGGTGAAAAGGCTTTCATTTCAGCTTCCATTCAAATGTCAGAGGATGTGACTCCTTTTCAGCTAATCCCCCTTTCTGAGTTTATGTGTATTTGACAATTCAGAAAAAGTCACATTGACGGCCCCTTTTAACCAAAATAAGTCTGCCATGTCATCCCACCTCAGTGACATTCATACAGGTTTAATTACATCGCCGGGGCTTTAAATGATATGAAATGCCAAATGGGGACTAATATTCGGCCTAGACACTCTATGTGACAAATTAAAGTGTTCGTGTTTTTATTCGCATTGGATCAGCAGATGTGAGCTGCATGATGATCAAGGCAACCTCTTTCACTGAAGTTGCTGGAAGCTAATGTGCCCCTTCAATAACAACATGCATTTCAAATGTGAAAAGCATCAAGGTGAGAGGAGGAGCAGTCACTGCCTAACAGCCGTGCTCAATTAGTTGTCTTCATTTTCACTCAACAGTTTTATTATGTTGCATATAAAAACTACTAATATGTGATGGCTGCACAAAAGCAGTAGACTGGTACAAAATCTCTGGGCAGCCTACTGGTGCTGAAATGCCCAGCGACACTTTGGAAGTGTGTCACTGCAAGTTTTTTATTGCGTATTACTTAACAGACCTCTTTCTGCATAATCATCCTACAAATTGGTTGCAGCAGGTGGTAAAGATTCTCATTTTCCCATAGTCAGCATGTAGCTACTAGCCAGCTGTGGCTATATCTGTATGTCTCTGTGTGTTATATTTAGATTACAGTACTCCTTATTTTCCAGTCCTGTATTTCTGCATGGCCATTTCCAGTGTTTGGTTGTTTTTTGTTGGGGTTTTTTTTGGAAAAGAAGGAAGTCGAGAAATTAAAAGTAAGGAAATTCAGATTTCTGGAAATGAATGTAAAATGTCAGTACACTGTGTAATATTTGACAATGAAGAAGAATAAAGAACATGGACATCAGTTTATGTCAGTAGTCTTCTCTGTTCCTACTGATAAGTTTACAATAATCTTCCAAATGTGAAAATGAAAGTTTAGAATTTGAAATTCTTCTAAACATGACCTATCATTTCCTCTGTTCATGTTACTTAGGTGCAGTGAAAGTATACTAAGGCACTGCCTTTGCTTAACTCTTATAATAATAGAGAAAGAAATGGTATCTTCCATGACCTGCCTCTCACTTGTTCACTTTCTCCCGTTGCCCTGTCTCTTAAATTTGATACTGTTGCTGGCTGTAGAACATACAAAGCGCAATCAGTTTACATTGTAAAAAGGTGAAAAGTAATGAAAGACAATATTTGGGCCAAGTTACTCTGGCATTAAGTAGCTTCCAACTAGCTAGCAGCTAAATCAATAAACTGAGCTTTTTTTTTTCAGCTGCAGCTTCGAGCTTCTGTAATGAAAACTTTCACTTTCTTTTTTTTCTTTCAAGCTTTTTGAGTAACAGTGGTCAGGGCAATTAATAACACAGTTGTTTGCATTCTTCAGAAAGGAAACAGGTTAATCTGGTGTAAAAATGCACTTTTCTCCGCAAAATATTTTATTATTAATTTGTTTTAAATATTCATCTTGTTGCAAAACACAAAGCTCATGTTAAGAAGGAATGTTTAGATGGGGCTATAATGTGTTTTGCATAACGACATGTTTACATTTCATTTTGGGTAATGTCAATGCATTACTGAGTAAAATTGAAAAGAACCAGTAAACAGAAAAGTACTTGGCTATATATTTATAATACTTGAAACTTCATAATCTGCTGGGAGGTTTTCTGATACAGAGCAGGAATACATGGGAGAGACTCGCTGTGGTTTAAAGTGGATATTGTTGCACTGTGTACCTGTGTTGTCAGCATTGTTCTAATATGACAAAAAAAGCTTCTTTTTTTTTTTTTTCTTTTTTTTTACAGTATTTCTAATTAAATGAAATGTTTAAAAAAGGTGATCTGATTCATTAATTCCAATATTTACTTGGATAATAATTCTTAAACAACAACTTTCCCAGTGTTATTCTGTTACTCCAGCTAAAGAATGAAGCACAAAAAAACAAGAAGAAGCAAAGTGGAAAAACAGAGCAACAAAGAATGAGGTGGAACAGAGACAAAGTGTTCTAGTGGCTGGTGATGGAACGTGTGTTATTTGTGTTATTTAGCTGTCTCCTAAACTGAAGAAACCCCGTCCAGATTTGGAACAAGCACAAACACACACACAAACACAGACACACACACACCCACACACACACAAAGACCTCAAAACACCTGCCAAATCATGGAAGAGGAAAAATGTGACTAATTACATCTCTTTCCAAGCCATTGAAAGAGTAAATACCAAAGAAGAGACATGCATATTCATAGCAGGGCACAGCGGGATTGACTTGGCTGTTGAAAATCCTCCAGAATGAGCTTCTGAAGTGAGGAGAGAGGAAGCTTTTGACACAACAAATTGATGATTATTAGAGCGACAGACAGGGAGACAGACATGGATCAACAGACAGATTCAGAGAAGCAGCATGAGCGCCACAAAGAAAGCTGCCTGCTGGTTTCTACGGGATGATACTTTAAATATCACACGTGAGCTTTTTGATTTTTAATAGGCTGTGCACCCATGAAACAGCACCATAATTAGCATACCCCTATATTTTAAAATAATTTCAACAATAAAAGCAGCGGAATTGAAACAAGCTTGTACCCTGCTGTTAAAGGACATGAAGGCGGACAGTATTTCCCACAGCCTGAGCATTTATTTATGGGTTGAATCTTCAGTTAGTGTAACATCAATCTGAAATTATTAACTATTTTAAATCCTGCAAAATTTCATTCTTAGCATAAAAACACTTGTTTTGTAAGAGGTGTTCGTGTAGGTGTAATGGCTTATAGGTAGCTAGGTAGGCAGTTGGTTATGTAACATTGGTTGTGCAATTTTCCCATTTGCCAGTTGGGCTTTCAACATCATGCCAGACTAGAAGACCAGTCGGTGGAAAAGCATGGCATTGCAAAGTAATAATAATGTAATGTAATTATGTTAACGATGGCTTACTTTCACTCAGGATTCCACTGTTAGTGTGACATCAGCTAAGAACCCACACAGATTTCAATGAAATTAAAAACTCTGCCACAAAACTGCAAAACAAAACACAAATTACAGTCTACTTTGATTAGACTTTTTCAGCCTTTTTTGATATTGTATCAGCAACTTTTTAATTTTTCCTTTTATAAAAGGAATGAAACAAATGGTGGAAGAAACCATATTGCAGAAGGCATCTGACAGCATCCCTTAGGATATCCTTTAGAAGGCGCCTTGGGAGTAAGGGGTATTTGGCCCATTGCTTTGAGTCGTTGTAAACCGTTGTGAGAGGCAGGTCCACACTTTCATGTGGAAAAGAAGCAACCAAAAAAACAACATTTAGGAAGAAGCAGCTTTTAATAAAATACCAAATGTTTTCTTTCTGCAGACTAATTATTTTGAAAGGTGAGCGAAAAAACAAAACAAAACATGCAGAATACATTTGGATTGCTCACATAAATAAGGCTCCATATCCATCACGTCCATAACTATTGAATTAAGTATTCTTTTTAATAGCAGGCTGAGAAATAGTGAAAGCTGCAGGCAACAAACAAGCTGCATGTGGCTGAGACTGTAGGGCTTTTGTTGGCGATTATAGACTAGGTGACAGTTGCTACTGATGATTAGTTCTGAAATACGTCCCAGTCAAGACTTGTCATCATTATAACTAGGAATTGCAACTGAAAATAAAACAAGTACATAACCATCCTTATCTCACTGGGTTAATACAATTGCTCATATTGTACTGTGTATATACATATGTGTACATGAACAAATTTACTAGGCCACGTACAAGACGCTTTCAGGAGCTGCTTGGGCATGGAAACCCATGTCATGAAAATCCTGGGGCACAGTTTTTGTGATTATCTTAATGCCTGAGGAGGATTCTCTGCATTTATTTAGTCAGCAGAGTGTTAGTAACTTGGAGTTGATAAAGAAAATATCACAGACTGACTTGTTGCAATGGTAGCAGGCTATTAGAGCACCATGTTCAAATTCAGTAAGCTCTTTGTAATACCCAGTTCTTTTTACAAATGTTTGTAACTGCATGATTAGGTGCTTGATTTTATACACCTGTAGCAAAGGGACTGAAAACATCTAAATTTAGAGACTGAGAGGAGTGACTTTTCTCAGCATAGTGTATGTTAGTTAATGTTCTAACTATATATAAGCATGTGCCACTACATTACAATCCACGTGCAACTTAATTCTGAAAAATTTGGGACTCTGATCAAGAGTCTTTTTTCTTCTGTTGCGTTTTGGGTTTTTTTGTTTTTTTTCACGATGCACCAAATCTTTTCAGTTAGTGAGAGGTCTGGACTGTAGGCAGGAAAGTTTAGCACCTGGACTCTTTATACACAAATGAGCTTTGGCCCAGAGAAGACAGCAACATTTCTGGATTATGCTCACATATAGTTTCTACTTTGCATGAGTGAGCTTTAATCTGTATTTGTAGATAACATGGCAACATGTGTTTAGAGTAGTGTTTCCCAACCTTTTGGAGCCACGGCACATATTTCACCTTAGAAAAATCACACGGCACACCACCAAACAAAAATGTCACAAAAAGCATTTTGATCATTTTTCCCGGCGCACCAGGTATAGCAGAATTGGCTCAGTTTGTCCCCCAGTATACCTTTTTTTTTGCTTTCTTGTGACCACATGCTAGGGCCTTCTACTGGGTCGAAATTTTCTCCAGGACCCAGGTCAGACTGACTACTTTTTCTTTTCAAATATTTATCTATTGCTATTATTATTCTTCGTTTTCTTCTGTTTTACTTGCAGTTGGCAACCCATTTAATTAGAGCAGGTAGTCTAGTGGAAGAGAATGTAATTGTTCTGCTTGTTACTCACGCCGATCGCTTAGAGTATCTTTACTCTAAGCGAAAAAGGTTAAAATATCAATACTACAGTCTAAATATCAGGAGAGCAAATCAATATGCTTACAGATGTGTGGCCTAAAGATCACAAGAATCTAATACTGATTTTCAGCCTTCAGCTTTGTCCCTTGCACACAGAGATTTTTCTAGATTCTCTTATGCACTATGTGCTGTAGATGAGGAACATTATTCTGAAATTGTTCCACAATTATTTGCCTTTTTTTGCAGATTGGTAAACCTTTGCACATCTTTACTTCTAAGAAACACTGCTTCTATAAGATAGTCTTTTTACACCCAATAATGTTACTGATCTTCTGCCAAGCAGACAAAATATTCTTCATACTGTCTCTTCTTTTTCAGCCTTTTCTTTCTTTTCTTTTTTTTGTTTGTGCAATCAAATTAAAAAATAATTTTTCATGAATTTTTCATGAAAAGATTTTTCATGAAATAGCAAAATTTCTGTTTAAACATTTGATGTTTTCTGTGTTCTGTTGTTATAAATATAAGTATAAGTTCTACCAATCACTACATTGTGTTTTGATTTACTTTTTACACAAACCCAATCTTTTTGGAATTGGGTTTATATACAAAACAGCTCTGCCTCAAAAATGGTACGCATTTCTGTGAGTGTATCTGTGATGTCAGGCATCTTGGCAGTGGGTTTGGGTCTTTATGAATTGTGCTTGTTATGTCATATCTGACGTATTAGTTTGGAATCTGTCTGTAGTCTGTAGCCTAGGTCAACAAGTGTCCTTGATGTGCAACGATTTTTAGGTGGGTGCTACATTTCAAAGTAACGGCCACATGAAATCCAAGGCCCAAAGTTTACCAGCAGAACTTTGTAGTGAACAACAGAATCAATATTATTCAATTATCTGACACTGGTTCCAACGACTTCCCATCCTAAGTAGTAATACAGTGCTAGTTAGTCCCAGCAATATCAACCGTTAAGAAGTGAACCGATCTTAGAGACCTACATTAGTAGGTTCAGGGACTAGTGGTGGTATAAGTTGCAGGTATGTCAGCCAAGATACGATGGTTTGGAAACCTGTGTGGGATTATTCTGTCTTTCTTTCCTCTCTTACAGATTTGTGGGGGGTTTTTTTTTTACACACTTTTTACTTTCTTATTAAGTTTAGGCCCCTAAGACTGATTAGATTTAACTACTGAAATATCCTGGGTAAGGTATGAGGTTTAAAAACTGCTTCGTTAGATCCATAAAACAATCTTATTTTGGGGTAAAATATACCTATTCTCAAGAGTAATCACACTCACTGACAAATTAGGAATTGGAAGTACCTGGCCTGTCTCACTAAAGCCATAAAACAGTGTATCATGGCAGAGAAAATGGAAGGAAATGGGCCACACCAGTATTTTTTGACAAAATGGCATTAACTCAATGAGAATGGGCTGGTGGTTCTAATATTGTGGCTGATTCAAAAATATGGGCACTTCACTTCAAGGCATCGCTCCAGTGTTATAGCTTATGAATCGATGGTATAGCTGAAACTACTTTGTATTTTGTGAAAACCGTGATCATATCCTCCTAAGGCTATGTCTACTATATACACTGAACAAAAATATAAACACAACACTTTTGTTTTGCTCCCATTTTTCATGAGCTGAACTTAAAGATCTGAAACATTTTCTACATACACAAAGGACCCATTACTATCAAATATTGTTCACAAATCTGTCTAAATCTGTGTTAGTGAGAACTTCTCGTTTGCCGAGATAATCCATCCCACCTCACAGGTGTGGCATGTCAAGGTGCTGATTAGAAAGCATGAATATTGCACAGGTGTGCCTTAGACTGCCCACAATAAAAGGCTACTCTGAAATATGCAGTTTGATCACACAGCACAATGCTACAGATGTCGCAGCTTTTGAGGGAGCGTGCAATTGGCATGCTGACTGTAGGATTGTCTACCAGGGCTGTTGCCTGTGAAATGAATGTTCATTTCTCTGCCATAAGCCGTCTTCAAAGGCATTTCAGAGAATTTGGCAGTACATCCAACCGGCCTCACAATCGCAGACCACATGTAACCACACCAGCCCAGGACCTCCACATCCAGCATGTTCACCTCCAGAATGGTCGACCAGGTGGAGACCAGCCACCCGGACAGCTGCAGCAACAATTGGTTTGCATTACCAAAGAATTTCTGCAAAAACTGTCAGAAACCGTCTCTGGGAAGCTCATCTGCATGCTCGTTGTCCTCATTGGGGTCTGGACCTGACTGCAGTTCGTCACTGTGACCAACTTGAGTGGGCAAATGCTCACATTCGATGGCATCTGGGACGTTGGAGAGGTGTTCTGTTGACAGATGTTTTTACTGTTCAGGACAGATGGCAGACAGCTTGTGTTGCATCGTGTGGGTGAGCGGTTTGCTGACGTCAAGATTGTGGATTGAGTGGCCCATGGTGGTGGTGGGGTTATGGACAATGAACACGAGTGCATTTTATTGTTGGCATTTTGAATGCACAGAGATACCGTGTTGAGATTCTGAGGACCATTGTTGTGCCATTTATCCATGACCATAACCTCATTTTACAGCATGATAATGCACGGCCCCATATTGCAAGGATCTGTACACAATTCCTTGGAAGCTGAAAACATCCCAGTTCTTGCATGGCCAGCATACTCACCAGACATGTCACCCATTGAGCATGTTTGGGACGCTCGGCTCGGCGTATATGACAGCGTGTTCCAGTTCCTGCCAATATTCAGCAACTTTGCACAAGTATTGAAGAGGAGTGGACCAACATTCCACACCCCACAATCAACAACATGAACAACTCTATGCCCATTGCACACCATTTGCCTCACACAGTGCAACACATCTCCATTAGATGTGTTGCACTGTGTGAGGCAAATGGTGGCCACACCAGATATACTGACTGGTTTTGCGACATCTGTAGCATTGTGCTGTGTGTGGCCTTCTATTGTGGGCAGTCTAAGCCACGCCTGTGCAATAAACATGCTGTCTAATCAGCACCTTGACATGGTGGTGGGATGGATTATCTCGGCAAATGAGAAGTTCTCATTAACACAGATTTAATTTAACCAGATTTGTTAACAATATTTAATAGTAATGGGTCCTTTGTGTATGTAGAAAATGTTTCAGCTCTTTAAGTTCAGCTCATGAAAAATGGGAGCAAAAACAAAAGTGTTGCATTTATATTTTTGTTCAGTGTATTATATATGATAAAGGAAATTAACAATTGTTTAAAATCCTACAAGAAATCAGCTGGGTTAGAAATGCCAAATGTCAAGAATTTTACTTCAAAGTCTTCTCAATTAAATCGCAAGTGCTAAAAATGTATTTTTACTTGAAGCCTTAAAAATAGCCTAAAATAAAATATGACTCTTTTAAAATCTGCTTGTTCAAAAATAAGAGCATTCTAAAAAAAAAAATCCAAAATGCTTTACCATGTGCTTCCTTTTCTTTCCAGGATTGCAAGATGTCCTGCCAGAGTTTCTGCGTGGGCGTTTTGTGGAGGCAGCCCTCAGCTATGTGGCATGCAACTCGGAGGGCGAGTTGCTCTGTCGCAACAATGACTGCTGGTGCCGGTGCTCTCCTCGCTTCCCAGAATGCAACTGTCCTTTTGCTGACATCAAGGTCATGGAGGAGAACCTGGAAAAGAGCAAAGAGGCGTGGAACAACTTCAACCAAGAGTTCATGGAATCAGGTATGGGTTCATGTTTCTAAGCAAGCTGTTGAGCTGCAGTTGAGCTATAAAGAGGTTGCACTGAAGGACGCTTTGGTTTCGTTTCTGAACTGCTTTGGAAGAAAAATGCTCCACTTAACATCTGAATGCGTATAAAAAGTTTGTATGGCGATTCAAAAGCCTGCTGATAACTAATGCAAGATGTATTTTGGCGGTAAGTCTGCGGTGTGGTGTTTTGATTTCGATTCTCAGATGCTATATGAGCTCATGTCACTGTTGTCGTTGTGATTAAACCTGTAACACTTATGGGAACAACTTCAACATCCATCGAAAAATATGTTCCATTTGACTTGGATCTTTGAGGTTCAGTTTTTTTTTCCTTCCAGCAGATATGTATGTAACACATATAACACACAGCTAGTGTGAGCCACTTACAGTCCAGAAGACAATTATCCTTCTATGCATTTAGTAAATCTAAAATAATATTTGAATATTCATAGACCACACCAGTCTGCTTTAGCACACAGTGTTGGAACCACTATCTTACACTGTCCAAAAAAACTAAAACATATTTTCTGGTCATATTTCAGCATAATTAGCATTACACTTGAAAATCAAAAAAGACTCACAGTATGTCTATTTAATGCTTGCTTGGAGCTGCAATGAAATAGTTGGATAACCAGCAAGAGTGCAGTGCACTCAGCACTAGCAGCAATTTAATTTCAGAAAGAAGCTTGAAGAAATGTTGTTCAACAAATGAGCTGATGCTGAATTGTTCTGCTCTTTAAACCTCTTAGATACAAAACAAATATTTAATGAATTACAAATCCTTAGAGTATTTGTGGTTTTTATGCAGATTTGTTTTCTTTAGTTTTGACATTACTTAGCAACATTTTCCACACAGCTATAACACTGAAAATAAGACTCTTATTTGCTGGCCTTGCATTGAGGTAGGCTGTACAGAAAGGAGCTGTGGACAGCTGGACAGGGAGCGTGTTGCACAAGTTTGTTCGGTTCCAGTACCAGATGCAGATGCAGCAAGTGGGGTGGTGATGATTTATTGCTCCAAGCTGGAAGCAGTTTATGCTCAGTAACACTCTGGTTATACAGTGTGTACCTGTGAAGTGTTGCTATGATTATGTTCATAATTAGTCAGTTTGCACATTTCTGACAGACCAAAACAATAAGTTAGTACTTGGTTCACAGCTCAGTTAATGCAAACTTCATTAACAGCCTGATATACTCACTAAACACTTAAGTATGTACTTCTTGTTAGTAAGAGTTTGGATCCCCTGTATCTTCAGAATTGCCTTAATTCTTTGTTGTATAGATTCAACAAGGGGGATTTTGGTCAGTTTGGTTCATTGGTCTGAGATCTGGTGACTGTGTGGTCATTTGAGTGGAGTGAACTGACAGAAGTGGCACCATCTGCTCCATGGTTTAACATGTATGCTCAGAGATGCTCTTCTGATAAGCAGAGATGTTGTTTTCTGGCGACCACTTGATTGTAGAAAGTGGTCATTTGAATGTTTGCCCTTATTTCAGATCAAAGCAGTCTGGCCATTCTACTCTGACCTCTGACATTATCTATCTAAACCTTAAAATGACTTTGTAGTTTTACTTTTCAGTAACCAAGAATTAGTACCTAACATCATTAGACGAGTGATTTTAATACTGTGGCTGATCAGGATATAGTAGGGAAGAATGAAAAGAATGGATACAAGTAATGATACTTTTATTGTGAATACAGCGAAGTATAATTAAAAGTAGGCTGTTCTGTGTAACATCTAGAAAACCGCTGTTATTAATGACATCCACAAATGTTCTTTGTAAATAATTTAAAAAGTTAGAAAACATTGCTACATTTTTTAATTATTTCAATTTAGATAGTATTGTGTTAGTAATATTGTTAGCAAGCTAAAGTTAGCTAGATTTACATTTATTTGCAGCATTAACTGATCCAAGTAGATCAGCAGAATGCAGGCAGAGACATCATTAAAGTTTGAATGCGCTAGCTTACATCCACTCAAATCAGTATTTTGCTAGCAGCAATGCAAGCTAAGGCAAGCAGCATTAGCTTACAGTAATGCTAATGCTGTAATGTGGATCCTCAAAAGATAGAGCAATGTTCCCGAGACTTAAATGTAAAGCCAGTGCAGAAGTACCTTAAATTTCAAATTGGTGGTAATGACCAGCGGCGGCGGGGACACTCCTCTGTATACTTAAAGAAGGTGTATTTAAGTTTTTGACCAATTTTTGATTTATGGCCTCAGTAATCACTTTCCTAATGGGTTTATGGTTGCAGTTTGCTCATACCGTATTTTAACTTTTGATTGCATGAGGATACTTTGGAACAACAGACTTTAAGCACTGTCATTACTGAGGTTTATACGATTTATATAGAAAATATGCATCTGGGCACAGGTGAGGAAAGTATGTAGTTATTAAAAAAGTTAAATGTTGTCTCAACCTATGTGCAAATGATATAGGCACACAATACATTTGATGTTAGTTTTTAGAATTTAGTATTTAAGCTGGTGCTGTATAAACATAATGTAGTACAATCATAATCCAGAGTAAAAATTCAATTTACTGCCAATAAAAGTTTTTGAAACTTGAAAATTTTGTCATTATTCTTCACTATATCACAGAAACATGTAAGAAAGTGATCAACCCCCCACACCACCCCTGGCAAAAAAACAAACAAAAAAAAAATAAAAACACAGAAGCTACAGAGTACATGAAAAAGCTTGTTCTGTCACTGCCAAAATTTCTGGCCATAACCATGGTTTCTGACCAATTTACAGGAAAGTGAAGGTCATACTTGAGCATGCTGAGAAACAATGAGAGCGCCTTAATCAGGTTAACAATCTCACTCTTGTTAAATTGTTTTCCAGCAAGCCAACCTATCATATCAACCGTCATAGAAAGCAAGACACAGGTGTGTCATATAATGATGGCAATGATGCAGAATAACTTGGACATCATTTCCTAAACTTGATAAAGCATTGTTTTTTTTTCTCCTTTGCTACATCTCAACACATCACCAGCTCACTTCTTAATGACTTGGAATATCTAGGCAGAATTTAATTGGAGACGGGTTTCTGGCAGTTTTTTGTGAGCATCTTGAGTTTCCTCACAGAGATTAGCAGATTGTGTGTGTGTGCTGACATATAGGTTGAAATTGCTCTTTAAGTGACATTATGTTGCTAAACAGCATTTTTGTGCATTCACTTAGGCTCATTTTGACAGCACCTGACTTTGCAAGGTTTCTTTTACTTCCTTTTGCTGCGTGTTAAGTCTTTATAAAGAGGTGCTGACAAGGAGCACAGACAGGAGGAAGATGTGTAATTGCATGGCTTTTCTTGTTCTGCTGACTTTATGGGTTTTGTCAGGAGCTTAACTTTGTGTTGTTTGTCATAAAATATGAGGCCTTTAGTACATCTGCAGCCCTGTGTGTTTGAGTAACGAGCTAAGAAAATATCAGGAAAGGCTCCCCAGTTTGTAACACACCAACAAAGGGCAAACCAAAGCACAGGCAGGCATAGATTGCTCAGCCACAGGCATGACTGCATTCAGGGGATCATCAAAGTTTTATCTAATTTTAGGGAACACTCACAATCCAATTTCACGTTCACACACTAGCAGCCACCTAGCAGGAGGCGAGTTGGGATGAAAAATGAATGCAGAAAAAAGAGAGGAGGCTAATCTACATG
This sequence comes from Pelmatolapia mariae, assembly GCF_036321145.2. NCBI lineage: Eukaryota > Metazoa > Chordata > Actinopteri > Cichliformes > Cichlidae > Pelmatolapia > Pelmatolapia mariae. The sequence goes on along the minus strand of NC_086243.1, from coordinate 4,315,111 downwards.
GCAAATATTGTTTGACTTTCAGAGCTTTAAGAGCAGGTGTTAGTATTCATTGCCTCTCCCTCTTTCTCTCTTGCTAGTTTTTCAGCAACTTTTCACTCGAACACGAACACACACACACACACAAACACACACAAAGTGGATTCTAGCTTCTGGGGTTGTCTAGGAAGTTGGGCTGAATCTCGTCTGCTGGGACGGGCTGATAAATTTATTGTGGCGAGAGGAAAACAACTGGGAGGATGGTGTGTGTGACAGATTGCTCATGTGTGTGTCAGAGAGACAGAAGGAGGACATAGAAGAGACTAGATCACTGTGTGTGCCAAACAAAAGAGGAGAATAATACCCTCGAACCTCAGCCAATCGCTATTTGGAAACCAAAGTCCCAATGCTAGGTTGATAGCTAGCTACAATCACACACACACACACACACACACACACACACACACACACACACACACACACACACACACACATACATCACAAGAGCTCTCTGCTCTAAGGCTCTTCTCTCTGATAGATCTTATGCAAGGTTTTGGGAGGCAAGATGTCCCAGGAAGGTGTGAATAAGTTGGAACATCACACCTTTGGTTTTGTGAAATTGGAAAACACTACCAGCTTTAAGGCTTAGCACCAGATCCTCTAATACCTTGACTGCATGGTGTGTTTATGAAATTGAAGTGACATATTTGTAATAGAGTGCTGTAATTTATGTGTCCTCTGTCACAGGCTTAAAAGTTGGTACAGAGTGGTTTTGCCTTGATACAATACTGCTTAGTTTTATTTTCTCAGTGTCTGATTGGCTGTCTTTTGTGACAGTACATACACTAATAAATAAACATTTATAATCATATTTCCACAAACGGTGACCAGAGGCTTTATTTTCCCCAACTACATAAGATAAAGGCCTTATAAGCCTCTACTTAAAGCTAAAATGTAATTAGTGGTAGGATTTTAATTTCTCCCTGTTTAATCAGTTTAACTGATCATATGTTGGTCCAGGGTTTTTCTTTGACCTACTCTAATTTGCCCTCTTAAACTCGGGACATTATAGTTTCAAATGTAAAGCCCTCTAGTAGTTTAGTGAGGCATCTCCAGACTGGAACACTCAGATGGGAGTAATGGATGACAAACCAAAATAACTCAGAGTGAGGGAATGAGATGCCACCACTGTGCCAGTGTGAACACAGCACAGCACGATTACATTGCTGAAATGATTTAATTAGAAGCTGTTTAAGGCATCTTAGCTGGTAACCCTGACCCTAATGAAAACGTTTTGGATGTGTTTAAGTTAAAATGATTACTTTCATTGGTCCCTGGTTGCCAAGATTTCTGACAACAACTTAATAAAAACAATAATTCTACATTCTGATTGCCTTGGGTTGGGGCTTCATTTGCATATTGCAGGGTTAGATTTGGGGTTGTCAGCAGTGATGACAGTAATGAGAGGGTAAAGGAAAGAAAGTTGTAATTCTTAAAATTATGCTGCAGATTCTTAACATAGTCAGTGATCTCCAAAATTGTTCAGTCAATAACACCGTAGTTAACAGAAGATCGATATTTTATTATGATATTTGGTGGCATGTCTCTCTTTTGGGACATCCTGCCCTTCCACAGAATATTGAAGGCTGGCAACACAAAACAAAGCAAGCACTGATGACAACAGACATGACACTGATCAAGTCAGATACAAAATTTGATGCCATCAGCCGATCTACTGTGGTGGCATTTCAGTTTGACTCATGGCCTTGTGATTTGATCAGAAAAAGGAAAAAAACTGTGTGTTTGTTGTTTTTTATAAATCCCCCAAACCCAAAAGTCAACACTAAGTTTGTGTCATTGTGCCCAATGTTCAGAACTCTTCTGCTGAGGGAAACCAAAGAGTCACAGATAAAAAGTAGCAACTGATTCCCTGTTTTATATTTCTGGGCAATTTATGTGGGAATGATTCCAAGCAAACTACAATGTATACGTAATATAAGTACAGGGCTGGTCACATTAAGTTAAAATGAAACAAAATGAATCATTCATGTATCCAAGCAGTTTTGAATAGCCTGATACTCCTCCCAGCATTGCTATAAGCAATCAGAAACCCCCCAGTGATCCATGAATTTGGAAGATAATTAACTGAACTGAGCCAACACAGGTGACACAACGCTACAGTGACACACGGGCTGAAGTGCCAGCCTTAAGAGCCAATTTTATAATGAAATTCTGATAGGGTTTAGAATTAGCATATTCTAAGAATGTTCCACTCAACAAACAACCCATTAAGCTGGATCTTTACGGTATTAGCACAGCTGATGTGAGGAATGCGAGTTCTTGGCCCACCATATATGTTGCAGGGAGTTAGGAAACGAATGAGGTCACTCATACATGAAACGTAAGATGGAGCTTCTTGGTAATTAAGATTCAATTCCCTGCTCCAGGGGTGGATAGTAGGTAGTGTAAACTCTCTACTGAGAGAAAGTCAGAGTTTAAAAAAAAAGGAAAAAAGTTCAAGGAAGTCTTTCATTTTCTGCTGTGTTCAGTTCAGGTGAGAGACATGACATGCGAATTATTAACCAGAATAATGTTCAGGTGAATGGCCCCGTACTTTAAATACTTTACAATCATTCTATTTTAAAAAAGGAAACCATTAAATTCAAAGTCCAGTTCTTTTGATTTTGCTAAGCATACACTAACTACAACGTGTCGGCACCACAAGAATTTCCAACTGCATATGGAGGTGAAGGCAACTCTTTCATGCACATTGTGCTCGCACTCTAAACATTGACTTTTTCACCTGTTAGTCTGACATTGCACTCCAAATGACTTCCTCACAAGAGACAAACACTGAGGGCAATTTAGAGGTAAAAGCAGTCTTCAAAGCCTAATAAAATGTGCAGAATATCTGTTCTCATGTGCTGAGTGGCTGTGGCTCAGGAGGTAGAGCAGGTCATTAATCAGAAGGTTGGTGGTTTGATTCCTGGCGACTTCAGTCTATGTGCTAAGGATACATTAGCACTGAGTATCTTTCTCTTTCCTTGAGAAAGAACGCATCATTAATTCTGAATGTGTTCATGTGAGTGTGAATGCTAGCCAGAAAGTACTTAGAATGTGTGTATGAAGCACTGCCATAGCTTTGTGGGAATGAGACAGTTTGTATAAAGCGATTTGAGAGCTTATGTAGAAACGCATCATATAAGAACCACTCCATTTACTAATTAAAATTAGGCATATAGTATATGGACAAAATGGTTATCTACACATTGAAGAGACTGTATGCCATGAATCTCCTGCACATAGCTTTGAAGCTGAAGTTAATGTTAGAGCAGCTGGCAACTTTCATGCACAATGCAGCTCAACACACGGTGACTTGTTTGGGCACTTTGCTCCCGAGTTGATGTGGTTCCTAAACACTTCCACTTAACACCACTTACAGTTTATTATGGAACATCTAGGAGAGAAGTAATTTCCTAAAGTGATCTGACCTGCAGTGGTGGCATCCTGTTACAATACCACAACTGAATTGCATGAGTTCTTTACAATGTGTATAACATGATCTGGCTGACGACAAAGCACCTAAAAGTTCTTATATAAAAAACAACTAAATACCAGGTTTGGGAGCATTAGCTATATCTCAGTATGACATCATTTGAAATGTTAAGCAGACATAAGAGACAGCAAAGAGCGTTACCACTATGCTGGTACAGACATTTCTTTTGTAGGGGCGGCATTGGCAATGTATTTAATAATGGTTAAAGTTTTAGGATGAGGGTTACATTTTTCATCAGAAACAAAGAAAATACAAACTGATGGTCAGTGTGGTACAGTACCTATGGATGCCCAGTGGACACAAACAAACACCAACGTGAAAGAAAGACAAGAAACCAAAACAAAGCTTCAGCATGAGAGTGACTGACAAGACTCCATTTACAGCACAAGATGAGTAATTTATATGTTTCTTAGTGGTTGGTAAACCATTTGCTACACTTGATTCAGCATTGAAACAATGTGCAGAGACAAGTTTCAATATATGGCTGGAAGAAGACAACAAAACAGACTAAACTGCAACCAAGAGTGTTTCAGACAACATACAATAGAGTTCAGTAAGGAGGGGTCATTGGAAGGAACTGAACATCGTACAGCAGAATGGAATCCCAGCGGTGATAGGAATTAGGCCAGGATCCTGTGGAGTCTAGAAGAGGTGGCGATCGGAGGAGCTTGACAGCATGGGAAAGTGGAAGGGATATAAAAGTTAGATTAGCCACCTAACATCTGGGAAGCAGACAGATGTGTGACTACTGATCTTTCTTATTGAACTTTTGCATAAGCTTCATTTTAGTCATTAATGCTGCATCATGCTACATTGTTTGAATGAATTTACTACCAAAAATCAAGATTCTAAACTTAAGCATACGCACTGAAATCTTACTTGGTTTAATAGTGACTCATTTTGACTCATTTTTGAAAATTGGAGTCAGGAACACTGTAAGCCCAGAATATGTAGCAAAGATGTAAAAGCTTAGCTTAAAGGCATCCACATAAAATGGTGTACAAGAGAATGACAAGGACCGTGTCTCTTCCGATAAGAGGAAACACAGCACTGCAGCCCATTGAAAAGACAAGAGCCTCAGCAAACATAGGAGAGGCTGGTTAGCAACCAGTACTAACAGAGACTCTATACGTCATCACTTAACCAGCATTATGAGTCTCATCAAGTAGTAGCACATTGCTTTTTATTTTATTTACTCATTTTAATTTTAATTTTACTGTTTGATGTTGCCGTGGACAATTCATGAAACAAAGGTGCTGTACTGATATTGGTGTGTACTTGTCTGCAGGCTGTCTATATTTCTTGTGGAATATGATGAAGGCTTATCAGATTAAACTGTGATGACAGATGTTACATAAAAGCTGCTACCATTATAGTTTATATCTTATTTACATTTACTCCTTAGTAACAGGCTCATTACCAAACTTCAAACCTCTTTCCATATTGCAGTATGGTTTTCTTTCTCCAAGCAATACAACCTCTGAGAGCTGTTGGCATGGCTGCAGACTCTTATCCTGTCTTTGTTTAGCATAAGTGGTGCTTACAAGCTGCACGTAGCATGTTTCTTTTCATTAGTGGACTAATAATGAAGCACTCCATATCGAGAATAGGAAGAAGAAAGACAGAAAACCTTTTATTCATAGGTTACCATTGTGAGGACATGCTGTACCTGCTGCATCACAACACCAGTCACAATGTTAATTGGATATGGTGCGCTTGCTGAGCGAAGTTGGTAGTAACCATTAAGTAGGCTAGAAATACTGAGAGGAAAAGTATGACACTGACTAGATGGTTCTTTACCAAAGAAAGGGTTTTTTTTTTAGTATGTTTGAGTCGTACACACACATCAAACACAGTCTGGCTGTCCACGTGGCAGGATGCAGGTACACTGCAGAGTGAGGCTTCTCTAAAAGGAAACCTTCTCTGCTTAAGTATACATAAGCAGAGAAACAGTGTGTGTGATTCAAAGCTCATCAACAAGGGACACCTTTAACTTCTGGCAGAAGCACAACAGCATCTACTTGGAGTCATTAACTCGTTTAAATGCTCTGCATGGTAACACAGAGTAGCAGCAAAGGAATATGAAGTCATTTTCAGAGAACAGATGCTTCCTGTGGTGCAAACACTATTTCTCTTCAAGGCCAGATTCCAAATGGAGTCTTGCTTTAAATGTGGTCAAATAGAACAACAGCGCACTCACAAATACCAGTTTACTGCAGTTCTTTCATTCACTGGCAGATGGTGGAGTTCACAAAAAAGCTAAGCTAGAGCTCAGGGTTGATGGGTGGGTCAGCAAAATGTGTAATTTTGAAAATTTTACTTGAAAGTGGGTATAATGGATGAAAACTAAACCGCAGTTTTCAACATTTTACTCAGTGGTTATCAGAATTTAGAAGCAATTGCAGATCTAAATATCCCTTTATTTTATGAGCTTGTAGTGAGAACTGCAGTGGTTTTTGCATTTTCTCCGTAATTTGCCATCAAACCTTGCAGGAAATTGAAAGCAGCACGGAAAACTGTCAGGAAATACAGAGAACTGATGTGGACTTTAAAAAACATATATTTGGTAATTCACCCACTAGCACCTTGCACACTGGAGGTTTGTATATGTGAATAAAAGCGCCGTGAGCTCTACACATACAAAATAGGATAGGAGGATGTTAGTGAAGTTCATGTAAAAGTTCATGTAAAAGATTCTAGTGTCAAGTGGCTTTTTTTGGATTTTACACAAAGAATCTTAAAGTTATTCCATTTCTGGGTCATTATGAGATCAGCAACAGGGGCAAAAGTTTCAGGCATTCTTCTTTTTTACCCAAGTAAAAAGTGAAAAATTACAGGCTTACTCAAAGTCAGAAAGGATATTTTTACCAGCTATTACTGTGCAACACTAGCTGATCTTCATGCCATATTGATATATTAAAAAAATATTAGTACATGGGAATAGAGACTTTATTTTGACTTTGCTTCCTAACCAAAACAGAAAAATCAACAGTTAAAGTGAGATTTGGCAGGTGGGGCACCCCAAGATTGGTTATAGTGGGTCAGTGTGGTTAAAAAATCACAACTCACAATCATTTCTCTGTGATCAGCTGACCTGTGCTGCTGCTGCCTTGAGCTGTACTGCTCTTTATGGATTTACACAACTGAATTCAACAAGATGTAACCCAATATCTCACAACCCATCTTGGCTAATTTTCCCTATACTCGAGTGTACTGTTTATATTCTCTTTACAACACAGTATGAAGCTGGAGTAAAATTCAGCACAGTATGCCACCCATCAACCTTGAAGTAACATGAAGTTAGTAGACCTCTGTTTGTTTTGAATGATGTTTCACAATATGAAAAAAACATGACTTCACTTACACAATACACAATGTCGGATTTAAAAATGAGACCATTATACATCAGCTTTAAATTTACAGTTGATCAAATGTCAGTCTGCACCTTTAAATATAGCCTCTCCTCCTCCTCTGCTCCCTCATTTTAGGCTCAAATCAGTTTGATGTTTGTCTGAAGGCGCAAGTTAAAATGTGTTAAACCTAAAGTAACGTGCCTGTTTTGAAAATTTAAGGATTAGAAAGTTGTCAGAAAAAGTAAATACCCATGTAATATAGAGATACCTGAAAATACTACTGAAGTACACTAAAGAAGTGTTTGTGCTTTGTTGCTTCTCACCTCTGGAAATCAGTAAAATTTATTTTAACTGTCCTGAAAATGTATCTAAAAACCACTAAACTTAGCATCTTTCCCCTTTGCTGTAGTACAAGTAAGCAAGCCCTATTTAATCATCATCGTCTGGTTACAACAGGCAGACATTTATTACTGATTGATCTATAAATCCTGATTATGAAAGTGTATCTCTTTTTTTCTGTCTGTACACTTGTAATCCTCCTTTCAACTTCTTCGTTCTGCTTCATATCGCTCCTCTTGCAATTTTGTAGCGCAGGACAGATTGCCTAATTGTCTCTCTTCCTCCATCATGTTAATGAAAAAGAATCCCTGCAAGCTAACAGGAATCTGTCTGATCATTTGTACCACCTACAAATAATCCTGGCATGGATTCCACTCAGCGCTATCAGGACCCCACTGCTTTGAATCTCTGCCCATTTCCACCTTTATTGCTGTCATAAAGCATGCTGTGTCGAGGTGTAGATGTAGTACATGCACTTCCTGGATTTGTCAAAACAAAAAAACAAGTAGGGTTTTTTTTTTCTTTTGTAGATAGATAGAAGGATGTAATCTGACGATTTGGCAACATTTACCCTTCCTCCTAATTTAATCTTCCTCATTTATTTCACAGGAGGAAATGTTTGGCAGAGGTAGTCTTTGCCTGTGCTACTAGTACCTTTTTCTTTTGTTTGTTTCTCTATTTCCCTCTACCTGTGCATCTCTGCATCTTTCTTGTGTACTACAGGAAAATCTATCTATCTATCTATCTATCTATACACTACTGGTCAAAAGTTTTAGAATACCTCAATTGTTCCAGTTTTTTATTGAAAATTATGCAGTTTAATGTCTCATTGCACTCTGAAATGATAATAGAAATAAAATATTTTTCAGAAAGTTCTTCCCATTTCTGTTGCAGAAGTTCCCATAAATGTGTGGCACTTGTAGCCAGTGATGGGAATAACGGCGTTACAAGTAACGGCGTTACAAGTAACGGCGTTACTAACAGCGTTAGTTTTTTCAGTAACGAGTAATCTAACTAATTACTATTCCTATCGTTACAACGCCGTTACAGTTACTAACAAGGAAACGCGGTCCGTTACTATTTTTCAACAAGCAGACGGTTGAAGCTGTGTTCAGTTTACCGCATCTTATATCAGCTGCAGGAAGTAGTTGTAAGTAATCTGGGTGCTACAGCTTTAAGCAGCTGCGCGCGCTCCCGCGGACGGCAATCACGATCACTGTCTAGCACAACACCTGGAGCTAAGGGGCAAAACAATCGCAGGAGTGCTGCTGTTTGACTGAGGAAGAATAAAGTAGTCGTGGTAAGTCAATCACATGACCACTTAAAGACAAAGCAACAAGGTGATATATACCAGTTTATAAATTGTGTTGATAGGCCACGTAAAACCAGAGTTGTGATAAACAAGATATACACGGCGTTTTTACCTCAATAGTTTTGCCACGTTAGGGCTAGCAAGCACTCTCTGCTTATGAGCAAAACACCAAAACAAAACAGGGGAAGTTTTAGGAGTGACGGCGAGAGAAAGAGAGAGAGCAGAAAAAGAGAGAGAGCGAGTTTTGAGATGTGAGAGATTTGTGACGTTTAGCGTGTTTGGAGTGTGTAGTTAATGTGCTGTCTTGTGTAGTTAGTGTGTAGTGTTGTGGATAGTTTTGTGTTGTGTGTCAGAACAATGAGGCGACTGCTGTCTCCAGGTAGAAACAGGAGTGATACACCTGCTGCTGTCAGACCTGCAGGTATCAGGCTGTGATGTTCTCCTTTATAGTGGACAGAAATTATTTTTTTGGAGTGGCACAAATAATTTGTGTGCAGGGCTCGCAAAATCGCTAGCCCGACGTCCTGGGGCTAGCGATTTTTCCAGTCGGGCTACCAAAATCCATTTCCGCCCTGCCCGTCGGGCTATCATAGGAAGGAAAGATATGTCAATGCTTTTGCATTCTTTCGCAAATGTAGCTGAGTAATTATGTCATCGGCATCGATGAGCCACTGTCAATATGTGACACATTGAAATCGCGTTTGAATTTGCGCTTGTTTTTTGCTTTCACTTTCACTTTGCGATCGCGCGAACTGTGTATAGAGAGCAGCAGCACTGATTGGTAAGTCACACATTAATTGCGCACCAATTCCTCTGACATCGTCTTATCAATTGTTAGCTTACTATCAAACATGACAAGTGAAATCTCCTGCAGCAAGCTTAAACATGTGATAGAGGTTGATTGCGCAGAGAATTGCTGATCGTTATGTAAGTACGTGTGTAAAAGCAGATGGATTTACGCAGGTATTTTAGTTCTGCAGAGCCAAACAAGACAGGTCAGGGTGAAGAAGGGGCAGCCAAAGAAAAGCCGACCACAAAACGGAAAAGTTATGACAAATCAGACTATGAGGCAAAAGGAAAGCGCAGCTTTTTTGGTTTCATGGACAAAAGAATTTATGTGTGCGATTTCCGAGTCGACAAGCGCCTTTGTTACTGGGACCAGTCATTTTAAGAAAGACCCCATCAGAACCCATGAGAAATGCAAGAAATGCATTATTGCTCAGTCTGCAGTATCTTTCCCAGAACAAACACCAATTGCAAAAAACATACTAAAAATAAACCAAGCATAACAAGAAGTCCTGAAAAAGCTGTTTAGAACAGCGTGCTATGTTGCAAAGAGTGAACTACCATTGGCAAAATTTAGCAGTCTTTGCAAACTTCAAAAAGCAAATGGCCTAGATCTTGGTTCCACTTGCCTCTTACCCGTGATTTCAGTGGAAATTTCAAATTCAGGATCTGACACAGACTGATTCATGTTCTACACAGTTCTTGCAAGTTCATAGAAATTTCTGTTCAATTAGAACCAAATATTTGAGTTGATGATTGTAATTTGTTGTTGTAATTTGTGTTTTAAATATTTTTAGACTGATGTTTTGTTTCCTTTACAATATTATACATTAAAGTATAATATTGTAAAGGAAACAAAACATCAATCAAAAAATTGTCCTCTTTTTTTCATTCGGGCTACTTAAATTTATTTTGGGCTACCAAAAACTGACGAGTGCCTGCCCGAAGGGCTACCAGGGATTTTGAAATTTTGCGAGCCCTGGTGTGGCATCTTATTGAAGAACAGCTGATTGTTCTGTAAATAGTTTGAAATGGTTATTTAAAAAATCAAGGTAAATGGATGCTAATAAATTTGTTGTTTGCAAAACTTGTGCGTAGGATTTTAAAATTGACAATTAATATTTGCATTTAAAGTTATGAAATATGATTCATTAAACATGTTTATGGTTGTTACAGTAAAAATATAACTTTTTCTGCTCTGATTTTATGGTTTTTGTCTGATTTTAGATCAATTCTGGTTATACAGTTTGTCAAAATGAAAACATGACTGTAAATTCAGACACGTGATGTTGTGCTAAAAAGAATGATACCAAACAAGGCAAAGCAAATAGTTTTTAAAGGTAAAATGTGGAGGGAAAATCAAGAGTAGTAAAAAAATGGCCAATTATACCCTGGACCCCAGAGGGTTAAACGTTCTTTGTTTTTTTTTAAGTAACGCAATAGTTACTTTTCCAAGTAATTAATTACTTTTAGAATATTGTAACTCAGTTACTAACTCAGTTACTTTTTTGAAGAGTAACTAGTAACTATAATTGAATTACTTTTTCAAAGTAACTTGCCCAACACTGCTTGTAGCTTGCTTCTCTTTCACTCTTCTGTCCAGTTCATCCAGCTCGATGGGGTTTAAGTCTGGAGACCATCTTGTTTTTTTTTCCTGAGGTAGTTCTGGCATAGCTTGGACTTATGTTCTGGGTCATTATCTTGCTGTAGGATGAACCCCTGACCAACTAGGCACATACCATAGGGTATTCCATGGTGCTGCAGAATGCTGTGGTAGCTGTTTTGGATCAAGGTGCCTCACTCTGTACAAGTCACCGACACCTGGACCATCACACTTCCTCTTCCATTTTTCACACTTGATGCCACACACTGTGGAACCATCCTTTCGCCTACTCGACAAAGATCCTGTGTGATGAACCGAAGATTTCAAATTTTGATTCATCAGTCCATAATACCTTCTTCCAGTTTTCAGTAGTCCAATAGCGGCGTTTCATGGCCCAGGCAAGCCTCTTTGTCTTTTTGTGATGTATTAGCAATGGCTTTGTCGCTGCAACTCGAGCTCGAAGTCTTCTCTTGACTGTTAAAAACTAACTACACTTGCTACACGTCGGGTGAGTGCCGAATGTTTGCTTATGTGTATATGGGGGTGGGAATGCACGTTTGTGTCTGCGTGCGCCTGTTCGTCTGTGTCTATATGTCAGGTTGGGTCTTAGACTCCACCTCTCTGGGAACACCTCAGGCTCTCCAAGGTATGGAGGCCTATCTCCCCGTTGGTGCGCTGGTGGTTCTTGGTGTCTGGGGCTGGGCGCTCATGTATGTACCGACTCACTCCTGGTGGCCGCTTGGCAGGGCCTGGCGCCTGTGGCCCAGCTGGGCCCCTTCTCGGGGGTGGGGCGCCCTCAGGCCTCTGGGCCCGGGGCTCGGTCCTCTCTGGCACAGCTGGCTGCTGGCAGAGCCCGCGGGCATGTCACTGCAACCCCCTCTGGCCTCTGCTCCATGGCTGCTGGGTGACCCCTCATCTGGGGCTCTCCTCAGCACTTCCCAGGAGGGTGGCACGGTTGCCCCTTTGGTGTTCCTCCTTGGGTCCTCGTACTCTGGGGCCTCTGGATGTCTGGGGCCTGGATCTCCTCCATACCTGCTTCATGCCCTGGGGGATGGGGCTATGGCTCCCCACACTCCCTAGCAGATTGTTACATGGAAAAACCTTTTGAATACAAGCGTGCTGATGCACACAGGTGTGCACACAGGTGTACACACAGGTGTTCACAGACACAAACTACACCTTTCTTGGCTGCTACCTCAAAGCACATTGTGCGCTGTCATCTTGCGTACTGCACAATAACATTTAATATTTAGTATCTACTGTTATCTACTGTTAGCTAGTTTATTGTGATGGTGCTGTATTTATTATGTTGCACTTTTTTGTTTGTTTTCTCTTCTGTTTTCTTTCTTCTCTCGACAGGTGATCCAGGTGGTTTTTTTTCTTTTTTGTTTGTTTGTTTGTTTGCTTTTCTTTTTTTCTTTCTCTTCCCCCCTTTCTCACCATCTCTTCTCCCCTCTATTTAGTCTTTCTCTCCCTCCCTCCCTCCCTCTCTTTCTTTCATTCTTTCTTTCTCCCTGTCCTATCCCCCAGTCATGTAACAACTGAAAAAAACAAACAAACAAAAAAAAACAACTAAGACTTGTTTGCTACGACCACTATTAAGCTGTGCTTGAAGCTGCTGTCCTGTGAGCCGCCTATAACGCAAGCTGTTAACTCTCAGAAACTTGTCCTCTGATTCAGTTGTGGCTTCGGGTCGCTTCCTATCAGAGTTTTCCCAGTTTCAGAGTGCCTTTCGATGGTGAAGGAAACTGTACTCACTGACACCTTGACTTTCTTTGCAAATTCTCTGTAGGAAAGACCTAAATCTTTAAGCGTTATGATGATCTGTCTCTCTTCCATTGTTAATTTACTTTTTCTCGCCATTTTTGTAGCAACTCACTACTTTCTGCAGTATAATACTGTTCATCTGATGCTCACGAGGGTATGGTAGCACAGTGTGTTCCTGCTATTATGCAGACAGAGGGGGTTGTAAGAAATCCAGAAAGGTGGAACACCTGTAGGAATTAGTAGCACCAGCTTTCAAGGCTTGATCAGCCTCCACTGCTACAGAACAGTCCATTGTATGATCCCTGAAAAGGGCTTTTTGCATAATTCTGAAACGTAAATTATTTTTCATTTTGGGTAACCTTACCTTTTTTTTTAACCTCTGGCAGTTCACCACTTACCTTTGTACCATTTCAAGCTATTCAGTGAACTTGAAGGACTGGAATTGCAATAAATAACTGGAAAAATTGGGGTGTTCTAAAGCTTTTGATCAGTAGTGTATATATTTTTTCATTGTGCGCTATAGTATATGTTTTGTGAAAGCAAGGAAAAGCAAGCACGGCATTGTTACCATGTTCACACACAACACAAAGCATGAGACCCTTTGCATTAGTGCATTGTTCAGAAAGGCACCAATATAAAATATGTAGTTTCATAGTTCGGAAATATCCCAATTGAACAAACTATTAAAAAAATGCACCAACAATCATGTACACATTTATAGACATTCTGTATCCATCGCTTTCTATTATTTGATTTATTTTTTTCTATGGAAAAAATTGTCTTGGGAAAAACATGGAAAAACATGGAGATGAGAAAAAATAGTTTAACTTTTAGGACCCCATGCTTTCATGACTAACTTCTCCTGTCTGTATTAACTTTCCTTTAAAAAGGAAACACCTAATGAGAGTGAGAAAAGGCTTGCTTTTCAGTGCCTCAAATTCTCAGAAAGGCTTGCTCCAAAAGGTTCAACATAACCAACAACAGTCAGGGAAATGTGAGAATTTTCTATTAAAACAGCACAAGCTGTTTACCATCAAGAGTCTGACCTGCACTGGACTAGAAGATGAACCTAAGAGTAGCACATATTTTTAAAGCACACAATGTTTACATTTGGGTTTACTATCTGCTCTGAATAAAACTTGTAGTAAATGCAAATCTGGTCATTATAAGCACTGCAAAATTCAAGGGAAGAATAGTTATTGTAATACTTTCGGTGAACCTAAACATGCCACCTAATGGCATTAAAATTGGGGGATCTACACTATATCTTCAGCCAGAAATGAAAAATAGGAGAAAATAGGACTGTACTGTTGGCCCGAAGTCATTTTAACATTAGAAAATGGTGACAGTGAGAATCAACACACATGTTGTTTTTTCTCCTCACTGAAACAAGCATCTTCATGTGCATTATGAATGAAGCACAATTTCTTGGTTATGAAATAAACATTATTACTAGTGTAGTGCAAGTATTGTTTGCATATAGAAGTATTTGACAATAATGGACAGAAGAGCACAATGTCAAAGTGTATCCTTGTTATATACTCCTGATGAACTACAGGAACGCTGGTCAGTCTGTTCCTGGCCGTTTTTGTATACAGAGACATGGCCTGAGTCAGTCGTTTTGACCACTGAATGAATGATCACTGGAAAGATTAAATATAGATTGCACACTATCAGTTGTCCAGAGCTAACAGTAAAAGGTCCAAGTTATCCCAAGGCTTTAAATTCTTGACATGTTCGTCCCTTCAGGTTTAACATCAGCAGTAGAGGTCTTAAAAGAGAACGGGCACCTGGAGTACATGTGCATAATTGCTATTTTCAAAGAAAATCCATATGCAATCATTCTCAGACAAATGGTCAGTGACAGCCATAGCTGGACTGGCCATCGCCCGGTGGGCGGATGGTGATTTTTCATTTTTATGGGCCGATGTTTTTTTCTGGAACGGTATAAACAATGAAAGGTGGTGGATTGGCCAGATGCTGGCCGATGTGTAAAAATAACTCAGTTGCTTTGTAGTGGCTATGGCGGAGCTTCCACAGAGGCCAGCAGATGGATGAGGGAAAGTGGAGGCAGGAGGAGGAGAGACCCGAGGCGGCCACCGGTCCGAGTGTCAGGTGAACTGAACTTCAGGTAAGAAGTTATGACCTGCAGTCTATCTGGGTCAGATATAAACCAAGTTTAGGTGGAGTTTATTTTCGTTGTGCTGACTTTTTACCGTCAGTTACAATAACTCGTACTGCGTGCTAGCTAGCATGACGGAGTTTCTATACAGCTGAGTATGATGTTACTGATAGTGAACTCTATTTTATTCATAAGGTTAGTTAGTAGAGTTGCCAACCGACCCGTAAAAAATGGAATTGTCCCGTATTCAGAGAAAATATTACGCCTTTAGTATTGAGCTGAAAAGGAACACAGTTTGTCCCGGACTTCAGCTAGAATGGAAAAAGACACAAAGCTGGATTTATTCTGTCTTTACGCTGCACAGCTGCTTCTTCTCCTCTCATTCTCTCCCCCTCCCTCTCCTGTTGCTACTTCAATGAAACTGATCAATCATCAGCTGATCGGCTTTTCTGTCGCAAGTCCCATCTCTCTTGTTTGTTTATCGCCCACTTTGCGCCAGAAAGACGAAACCAACTACCAGCTAAACAACAGCAGCATGTTTAAGATTGATCAGTTGTTTTTAGAATTTATTTCATATTTGCTGGAGCAAAAATATATTTGCTATGTTTGCTGGAGCCACAGCTGTAAAAGCTGCTGGTCATGATCTGGTGAGAGGGAAACATGAAGATAAAACCAGGCGATGTCCTTACTGAATCATCACAGCTAAACAGGTGATGGAGAAACAGGTTTACCTTTTAGGTGACGTGAATGAGTTGAAGGGAAGTTATGAACTGTTTCTGAGAGACAAACACCAGGATCCTTTTCTACGTAGCTGACAGCTGGTAACTGTGCAGGGGCGGGTCTAGCAAAGTTTTGCCAGGGGGCCAGGTAGGGCACTGGGAGAGGGGGGCACAAAGAAATACGTTTCTTTCTTATTCTCATTTAAAATGTCTAGCTTTGATTAAATAATTATCTGAATCTTACAACCAAAGTTTTTATCTGATGTAAAATGTATAGAAATCATACAAATACCAACAAGACAGTGTACATCACTGTCACAACAGCGTTTGTTTTCATTCAAAGGCTTTATGGCTTTTCCTAGAATACCTGGTGGGCCGGTCTCTAAATGCCCGGGCCGATTTTTTGTCCCAGTCCAGCCCTGGTGACAGCAAAATGCTTGCTGAAAGCTGAAGAGATGTTATTCTGACCTTAGGCTAAATAGCTATAGAATATAACATATGGAAGCAAGAAGTGGTACAATTTTGTCTGGTCTGAGCAGAAACTTGTATATGCAAGTTAGATTCTGATTTGGCAGCTTTTCATTTGGTCCTTGAATACCTAAATACCAGACAGTAAACATGGACTTTTTGTAAGCTAAGTTCATATTTCTAACCAAAGCCTGTAACCTACTCAAAAAACCTGAGGATAACATAAAAGAAGCTCTATTCATCCCCACTTCCAAGCAAGGACCAGGATCGCAGCAGAATTGTTCTTTTTACCTGGCTAAATCACTGGGGTAATGTATGCTAAACACATAACCTGTTTACATAATATGTTCTGAGTTTTTGTTTTCTAAATGAAAGCTAAAATGGCCAAGTGCATGATGTTAAATGCTTTTGGCTATGACCAAATGCGTCAGAGTGGGGTATATTGGAAAGTTTTGTTCAGTTCAGTTTTATTTATGTAGCATGAAATCACAACAACAGACACCTCAAGGTGCTTTATATTGTATGGTAAAAAACCTAAAATAGAAGAGGAAAAGAGGGAAAAAGATGATTTGGTGACAGTGGGGAGGAAAAACTCCCTTTTAACAGGAAGAAGCTTCCGGCAAAACCAGGCTCAGAGTTGGGCGGCCATCTGCCCTTACCTGTTGGTGCTGAGAGGAGGAAAACAGGACAAAGACAGCAAAGAAGTAGCATTTGCAAAACTCTGGTTGTGTGGGTTGTTTCTTACCTGAAACGTGTCAGACATGTTGTTTACATTCCTTTTTCTGTCTCTAGTACTTAAAGGGTTTACACTTCATTAAACAAAAAAAAAAACCATATTTCTAGTTGGAAAGCTGTCTCACAATGATAATGTCAACCTTGTAAATGAGATTTTAAATCTCAATGGGTTGTTTTTCCTGGTTAAATAAAGTTATTAGTTTTAAGTTCCAACAACTGCTTTAATAGAAACACAGACACACACATGATCTCACACATGCACACTTCAAATATAAACTCACTCTAATGGTTTGGTCACCCTCACCCCACCATGAGGTAATTCAGCTGCTGAGTGGGAAAAGATTAGGTGCCTGCTATTGCCAGGCTAAGTGAGCAGAGACTCATATGAGGGATCATAAAGGACGTGCTATTACCATGTGAAAGAAATTCACAAAATCAAAGCTTTTTTATATGTAAGCCAGAGTGTGTACTGAATGGCAACACGATTTAACATCCCAGGGTTTTTTGTTATTATTGTAAAAGGTCTCATTAACAAATGAAGTCATTTGTTTCCTTCAAATACAGAAGAGCGTGGTCAAACAGTGAGTGAGTTTGTATAATGAACTACTTTTTTGTCTGGTTGGATTGACCATCAGCAATTCTTTACTGAGTTGCACCTGAATGTTAGACTCAAATAACGAACCTGCTGTGCTTAATTAGTTTCACGCAATGGCTGCTATGTGCAAGTCATCATGGTATGTTTGCTGTGTTGAAAATACACAAATAAAGAGTAAGAATTGGCATCTTATTTTCACATGTTAGACTGAAAGAGTAGAATGCTGCTCTCATGCTTTACACCTGCACAAAAAGCCAAAAGACATTTTGTTTTTGTTGCCAATAGTAACAAAATGCTGACTTTTTACCTGACCTGCTGCGCTCTCCTGCCTCTGTATTAAATACTCTGGCACACAGCCTACACAGTGCTATTGACAGCTTTTGCCCACCATAGAAACCAAAATGCTGAATTTTTCCAGAGTGATGGCGATGAGCATGATGGGAGGAGCTTATGCTACCCATCACATTCACAGATGTTTTTGCGGCAAATGTCTCAGTTAAGACTGCGTGGGATTCTCGTGGCATTTACTTTGGTGGCTCAGCTTCCCAACACTTTACCTCAGCATATCTGACTCCCGACAGATATTTTGAGTATGGATTATATATTAAAATAAAGGTTTATGCAGTTAGTACAGTAAGCAGAGAGCAGTTTGCCCTTGAGGCAGTTAATGCAATGTCTGGAACCAGACCTGTGGAACACAGAAACACTGCTGAGCTCAGAGCTATTACTACATTATATTTTAAGTGCAAAATGAAATAAAACTGTGTGCAGCTGAACCCTTTTCACAGTTCTTCCACTTTTTTGGTAAGGATCTTTATGCCACAAAGAATTAAGGCAATTCTGAAGGCAAATTGAGGTCCAACCTGGTACGAGAAAAGTGTATCTAAATTCTGATATTTGGAAAATATACATATGTGAAATCACAGTTTAGCGATTTGGTCCATGTTGACACATTTAGATCATGCAATTGCTACTTTGCAGATTTCTTTGCTACATGGTGCAGTATCCCGTTTGATGAAGGCATCAGAACGGTAGTAACCAGACCGAAAAGCAGCGGACATTTCGGTGCTTTATTTCGGTGCTTTCTTTTTCCTGAGATGTCATACACTTTGGATTCTAGCCAATCATTTTACCTTTCCAAGGACAGTAGGCGGGCCCAGGTACGTACATTCTTTTAGAGCAGAGCTACAGATCAAAAATGCCCAAGGTGAAGCGGTCAAAAGTCTGGCTGTACTTCACAGCAAAAGATGCAAACTCAGCAGCCTGCAACAAGTGCTTTAAGGTGATACTGTGCAAAGGAGGTAACACCTTGAATCTGATGAAACACCTGGCGACGTATAGCGTTTTTTTAAAAACCGAGAAATGCGCCATATTTGATAGCTTGCTGCGAGACCTCACACCGAGCACATCTACTGCGGGTGTGGTGCCTGTTATCGGACCGGAGTTAGCAACATCTCCCAAGAACCGGAAGAGGAGAGTCCTGGCCCCTAGCCCTGCCAGTGTAGCAGAAATGATGACGGATGATGATGGCAGCAGCAGCCGTTCTTCTCTGTGTGAGTAGCTTAATGTTGTATGTGTGTAATTTACGTTGAGTAGGCTAACCACGTTATTAAATTAATGCATGTAAGGTGAACTAGCAAACACTGTCGTACATGCGGCTGTCTTCTTGTTTGATGGCAGGTACTCCCTTCACCCTGGCCAAAAAGGCTAAAATGACCAAAGAAAAAGTGGGAAACAGCTAAACATGAGAGGTTTTTAGACAAAATTGGTGTTTTTTCCATTGTTTAAGCACTGCTTCCAGCCAAGAGTGATACCATATATGCCCTATAGCTGCAGAAAAGGCTAACATTGTTATCTTTTTACAAAAAACAGCTAAAAATGAGAGGTTTTTGGACAAAGTGTGTGTTCTCCATTCTTTAAGAACCGGTTCGAGCACCGTTTAAGCACCGGCACCGTTTCAAAAGTACCGGTTTGGTCCTGGTATCGGATAAAACCTAAACGATACCCATCCCTAATCAGAAAATTGGTATAGACATGGTCAGCCACATGATTCAGGTCGGCTGTAACATTTAAACAAGTTTAACAAGCTTACTTGGTGCTAAGGATCCTAGAGTGTACCAAGAAAATATCCCCCACACTATTACAACACAACCAGCACAGCTGAACTGCTGATGCACGGCAGAATGAATACATGCTTTCATCTCATTTATACCAAATTCAGTAGATCAGCATAGGTGTTCATCAATTTTCACCTCTGATTTCAGTCTCTACCAACTTCTGAGGGAAACATCTGGTTATTCAGCTGTTTAGTTGTCCACTTTCTCTATTTCAAAATCCAGTTGTTTGCTGTTTGACATAGAGAAAGTAACAGTACAGTGAGTTTAAAGTTTAAAGTTCTCTAAAGTCATCTCAGTGAAGTGATTGTAGGCAATGAAATAATGATGGACATTTTGAAAAGGTTTTTTTTTTTTAAAGACTGTCAACTTCTTAATGAAAATAAAAAGCAAAAATATAACATGTACGAAAGTATTCACAGCATTCAGATATATAGTGTTTCCACTGATAATCTGTCAGCTGTTTCTATAACTTGCTTTGAATGGTAAATTCAGTTGATTTGACATGACATGATTTGGAAAGGCACACACTGAGTGCCAAGGGTCATGTCTGGAGGAAACCAGGCAACCTGGTGCTTTAGTAGTTCTGTAAAAAAGATTGTGAGAAGATGTCCACAAAATACAAATATAAAGGTGCCCCAGCAAAAGCTGTGAAAAGTACATTTTACCTGTTTTTATTATTTTATTTTTAATTAAAAAACTCATTTTTCACTTTGTCATTATGGGGTACTGTGTGTTGAATTTTGAGGTGAAAATTAATTTGGAATAAGACACGTCAACATGTCAAAATGAGGGACAATTAAAATGCTGTGAATATGTTCCGGATTCACTGTAGACTTTGGCGCTAAAAACGGTTAAAACCCTGGTCTCTGGAGAATTATGGCAGCTTTTCTGATGCACATTTATTTTCCCTAGTGGACAAAATCTTTCCATTTTCTTGTCTGAATGTCAGCCATGCAGACTCCGTGTACAGTTGTTTTACCATCTCTTAAGGCATATAAAAGCCAGATGCTCTTGTTGTTTATCTGCCACAGCTAATTAGGCTTACACACATAAAACCAGCACATCTGAGGAGAGCGTGGATGCAGATTGTATTTTGTAATGTTGTGTAACACACACTCCCAGAGATCTTACACTTAAATAAGCATGTGTTCATGTCTTCTTGCTCTGTATGTGTGTTTGTGTGTGCGTTTTGTTTCCCTGATGGTGATTTCCACTTTGATTCTAGTAGAACTGAAGTTTATTTGAGATGAGTTTCCTGTGGGTCTCTCTCTCTCTCTCTCTCTGGCCATCTCTGGCACACTTGCTTGGACCCCTCTTGTTTGGTTTTTAAAAACTATGGAAACAGAAAGCAACTGGTGATCACCAGTTATAACTGGAAGCAGTGGGCTTCCAGCATTAAGTAAGTGTGCATTAGGTAGTGATATCTGGTATCTGTAGGCTACCAAAAAAAATGACCACGCTATTTTAGAAGCCTCAAGCTGACAATTTTAGCTTTCTGAAAGCAGGCGTGACGCGTGCAGGAGCAGCAGGGTCATTTTCTATGCAGAGTTCTATGCAGTCAAAATGTGAAACACCCCTGCTCGCCCTTCCAAAAACAAAAAACGATAAGAACAGGGCTGCTGAGATTGTCTTACATTTGATCTAGCATCACATAACTATTGTATCACCTGGGCAGTGTGTTGGGAATGTGTTGTGTCCTGTGATTAAGACCCCTAACTACTCAGCCTACTTTCACAACAGTTTGTGAAGTAATCATCAAAATAAATCCTTTTTTATGTATTCTTGGACATCAGTTGTTACATTTTTCATGTCAGTGAACACAAATTTGTCTAGTAAACAGTGCATTCGCATAAGAAATGGTGTCATCTGAAATGTATATTAGAAGAGGGCCACATCCTGAAGTGCTACTGCAGTTTGATCCAGTATTCACTCCTGTTTAGTGTACTGTAGAGTATGAAATTTATTGGTGGGAAAAAAATAGCTAAAGGTTTATATTTTTTCTACTGTCTGAGTGACTGATCAGAGTTTAAAGCTTTCGTGAGTGAACATGTGTTCTATAGTTGGTTCATTTCACTTCATCTCGTCTCCCATTGAGATACTTAAATTTTGTCAAATATCAAAAATAAATTCCCCAATTGGTTACAGAAATGAATCAGGGCACGTATAATCATGGACTGAGTCGGCTTGAATTTCACGTCAAATTCAACTCACAAACATCATAGTTTTTCACACATCATTTGTTGGATTTAAAAAAAACAACAAAACAAAACACATTATTAATGACAAACATGTTGCTTGGTTTGGTTTAGGCACTAAAAACTACTTGGCTAACGTAAGGCATTACTTTGGTAGGTTTCAAAAAATATTGTAGATATTGTGTTCTAAAACACAACAGTTGGTACGTCTTTCCAAACTTTGTTTTTCTGGTTGCCAAAATCAGTTCTTCTGACACTAAATATATTAACACTTATTTCAGATTAAAAAAAACAAAAAACAAAAGCTACTCACACCTAATGGATGGGATTTTGAATAACAAGGCATTTATTGTATATATTTAATGTATTTATATTTTTCCCTCAGAGCTCAAACTATTATTCATGCCTTTACTCATCATTGTTTTTGTGTAATCTGTTTAAATAGTTTTCTCTTTACATTTTTCACACTAACTTAGTAGTAGTCAGTGGATGTTCCAGGCATGTATGTCAGCTTTTATTGACCCCAAGCATCATAGCAGCACTTACGGAGCACAGGTAGAAGAATGCTGAGAGGAGCAGTTTGTGAAACCAGAACGACAAAGTGGGTAGTGTGTGTGTCATGGTGAAAAAGGATAATCTCCCAAAAGACTTGAGTGCTGGCACTGGCTAACCAGCACAGATGTCTGTGAAGGAGCTTTTGGCAGGAGGTGATGGGGACAGTGGCAGATCACAGGATTATAGTGAAAGACAGAGGTGGAGAGATGTTCTGGAGTGACAAGTCGTCAGAGATGAGTTCAGTTTGATTTTTGACAGAAACACGGGAGCCTGGGGCACAGACGAGGACAAGAAAGAAGTAAAAGCCCCGAAAAAGAAATAAGCAGCACTCAATAGGCTCTTTTTCTCCCTTACTTATTCCACGTCTAGGCCCATAAATAGCCCAAGGGCATGAGCCCCTAAGCTGACAAATAGGTAGGTGGTGGCAGTTCATCTCAGGACGTTGCTCTGGGTGAGAGGAGGTGACGCCGGGGCTCCGCGAGGCATAACCTGGTAGCTATTAATCCTTCAACATGTGTAGAGAATAAAAGTGATGAGATGGAAAAGAGGAGGAAGGTAAATCAAAGGAGAGGAGGAAAGGGAGGGAGGAAATGAAAGCAGAAGAGAGGAGACTAGACACAGAGAAGGGAGAACAGATGAGGAGGGAGGACAGCGGATGATATGAAGGGGAGAGGAGGAGACGAGAAATGAGCAGAGAGAGGAGGACTTCCAGTAAAAAGAAAAAGTATTAATCACCTGAAGGAACGTGAGAAGTATGAAAAGTGAGGAGAGTCAGAGCAATCAAGGAAAAAATGAGAAACGCAGGAAGATGGTCAAACTGGAAATGCAGAGAGGAGTCACTGCACACCATGTCAGATTTTTCTAATTTAAGATTTGTAACAGAGCCATAGTTTTAGATTTGTTTTAAGAGAGAGATTTTCAGAGCAGGCGATAAGAGGAGATGCTCTGTTGTCAGCTACATACTCACAAACATAGGAACACACACACACACCACACAGACCTTTTTACTCTAATCTCTACTCCTCCCCAAGTGTTGAGAAAAAAATCACCCCTTTTCTGAAAATAGAGATAAGAGGAGAGAAAGGAGGTGCTATCCTTCCCTCTAGGTGGGTGGGGACGATCGGTGGGTGTAATGAACACTTGCTTATCACTGCTCCTCACTTCCTAGAGACGACCTCTGTGCAGCGTAACTAAGACGGTGGTATAGAGCTGCTACGGGGGATGCGTTATTTAGCGGGTAACCTCTGCGGCTGGAGACTTCAGATGACGCCAGTTGAAATCTCTCACGGCCAAACGGAAGAGTGAATGGCTTCACCGAGCAGTCAGAGTCAGATCTGCACCCATAGTCTATCTTGAGGCTAATAATTGGTAAACATGCACTTTGCAAGGGAATTTGTTTCATGTGACTGTGGTAGATTTAGCAAAATGCAAGTGAATTTGGGCAATCGACAAGAGAGATGTTTTGTGCTTTATAATTTCTTTCTCTATAATAGCCTAAAGATACGAATATGGAAATGTCTTATTATGTCAGTCTGCTTTGGCGTCAACAATGCATCAAATACTGTGAGTATGCCGAGGCCGCCGAGGTCAAACAAACATACGCGAGGTGTTGTTTAGCGTGAGTAGTGTCATGCACTCTGTTTATGACAACAGTCAGACAAGTCTTTCACTCGCAGTTCGTCATACTGACGATAATGATGTAAACTACCCTTGTGGCTTCACATTTAAATGCACTGGGAATGTCATTTTTCAACATGCAGCGGTAGTAAAGTACTTTCACACAAGTGAAGAGGAACCACATCCACGAGTGAAACACAAAGGCAAACAATCCATTAAACCATTAATGGGACACAAAGTGCAGTCTTATACTGAAGATGCCTCCACATTCAAACAGCAACAGTTTTATGTAGACTGGCTCTTTAGAGAACATCAGTTATAGCTACACACTTAATACTGCAGTGTCAGGTGCATCAGGACGGCAACACCAAGGGACACTTTGAGTATGTTGGTGTGGGGAGAGCGCGCATTGAATATTTATAATATGACAATCATATACAGTGGGTAAAATAGCTAAAGTGAATTTTTAATTGCTAAACGTCAAGTACACATTGAAAACATCACTGATAACAATGCAAGCATTTAGCTAACTAGCCAGCTAAATTGCAAGAGTATTTGGAGACACTTCTGAGCAATTACAGGAATCACATTCATCAAGCTTTCAGGAGACCATGGTGTCACTCCAAACTTGTAAAAGCTAGTCACATAACGAAGCTCATGCTGGACTCCTTGCCATCGTGCTTTTCAGCAGTGTGTATCTTTTAGCATCATTTGTCAGTGTGCAGGGTTGATGCTGTGAGCCAGTGCATTTTACTCAAAAACCATGTTTTCTGTAAAATAAGCAGATACTTTGTGTGTCTAACCCTAACTAAGTGAGAGATCAACAGGTTTGATGATAATTTTAACCCTATATTGCAGTGTTTCCCAACCTTTTGGAGCCACAGCACATATTTCACATTTGAAAAATCACACAGCACACCACCAAACAAAAATGTCACAAAAAGCATATTGATAATTTTTTCTGGCGCACCAGGCATAGCAGAATTGACTCAGTTTGTCCCCAGTATACCTTTTTTGCTTTCTTGTGACCACTACTCCCCACATAGCAAAATTGGTATGGCCCGGATCTGGCCCACACAATGTGCTTACACATGGCCCACATACTGCAAAGAATGATGGCCCTTTGGTGGCCCAGATCTGGTTTGCCAGAGGTGGCCCACACATGGGCCAGCACAAGGCCAGCACAGGACACACTGGTGGTCCTGTGCTGGCCCATAACAGTTTCAGCTCTGGCCCCAGATGTGTACCTTAATCAAGCCATGTAATAACAACATGTGCCGGAACATAATAGTGCAAAAGTAACATGACAGTGAATGGACTGATTCTTATATAGCGCTTTTCTACTGTCCCAGATTACTCAAAGTGCTCTATACAACATGCCACATTCACCCAATCACACACACTTTCTCTAAACTGAGTGCTTCCTAACTACATTCATACTCTTGACATGCAGACTGGAGGAGCCAGGGATCGAACCACTAACCTTCCGATCAGTAGCTGACCTGACCTACCTCCTGAGCTACAGCCACCTAGTAATAAACATGAGTAAACCCTCAGTAGGTTTTGGATAAAGTGTACACTCATGAACCTGTCAAACCTGCATTTGAAACGCTGGCTACCATAGTAGTATAGTGGCAACATGACATTTGGGTCTTCTAACTAAAATAGGAAAATAGGAACATAACTAGGGATGGGTACCGGTGTCCGGTGCCATGATGGCACCGGTTCTGACATAAACGGTAGTAACCAGACCGAAAAGCAGCGCACATTTCGGTGCTTTATTTCGGTGCTTTTTTTTCCTGAGCCAATTCTAGCCAATCATTTTACGTTTCCGAGGATAGTAGGCGGGTCCAGGTACGTACGTTCTTTTAGAGCAGAGCTACAGATTAAAAATGCCCAAGGCGAAGCGGTCAAAGTCTGGCTGTACTTCACAGCAAAAGATGCAAACTCAGCAGCCTGCAACAAGTGCTTTAAGCTGGTACTGTGATACTGTCAAAGGAGGTAACACCTCAAATCCGATGAAACACCTGGCGACGCATAGCGGGTTTTTTTTAAAGCCGAGAAATGCGCCGTGTTTGATAGCTTGCTGTGAGACCTCACACCGGCACATCTACTGCGGGTGTGGTGCCTGTTATCGGACCCGGAGTTAGCAACATCCCCCAAAAACCCGAAGAGTAGAGTCCTGGCCCCTAGCCCTGCCAGTGTAGCAGAAATGATGAGGATGATGATGGCAGCAGCAGCCGTTCTTCTCTGCGTGAGTAGCTTAATGTTGTTCGTGTGTAATTTACGTTGAGTAGGCTAACCATGTTATTACATTAATGCACGTAAGGTGAACTAGCAAACACCGTTGTAGTTACATGCGGCTGTCTTCTTGTTTGACGGTAGATACTCCCTTCACCCTGGCCAAAAAGGCTAAAATGACCAAAGAAAAAGTGGAAAACAGTTAAACATGAGAGGTTTTTGGACAAAGTTTGTGTTTTTTCCATTGTTTAAGCACTGCTTCCAGCCAAGAGTGATACCATATATGCCCTATAGCTGCAGAAAAGGCTTACATTGTTATCTTTTTACAAAAAAACAGCTAAACATGAGAGGTTTTTGGACAAAGTTTGTGTTTTTTCCATTGATTAAGCACTGCTTCCAACCAAGAGTGATACCATATATGCCCTATAGCTGCAGAAAAGGCTAACATTGTTATCTTTTTACAAAAAAAAAAAAAAAACCCAGCTGAACATGAGAGGTTTTTGGACCAATTTTGTGTTCTCCATTCTTTAAGCACCGGTTTGAGCACCGGTTTGAGCACCGGCACTGTTTCAAAAGTACCGGTTTGGCACCGGTATCGGATAAAACCTAAACGATACCCATCCCTAAACATAACTAGTGCCATCATTGCCAGACCTGGCACACATCTGGTTGACATACACCCTGCCATGACACCAGTCAGTCAGAAGTGCCAAGTTGATGCCAGATCCAGGCCAGACCTGTTTTCTATGAGCCTGGGCCACAAAACCCCAAACACAATCGAGCAAGATATGGCATGCTATCACAGACAGTGCCATCTATGCCAGGCCTGGCCTATATCTGGATGACATACGTCTTGTCATGCCAGCAGTGCTGGCTTGATACCAGATCTGGGCCAGACCTGCTTGCCATGTGGGTCATGCTAGGGCCTTCATCTGGCTCAGAATTTTCTCCAGGACCCAGGTCAGACTGACTACTTTTTCTTCTACTTCTTCTGTTGTACTGGCAGTTGGCAACCAATTTAATTAGAGTAGGTAGTTGTACTGGCCTCTAGTGGAATGCACTTGTTCTGCCTGCTACGCCCGTTGCGATCGCTTAGCGTACTAATCAGGTGGAACCAGATAATCTTCCACGGCACATCTGATCATTTCTTACGGCACACCTATGTGCCACGGCACAGTGGGTGGGAAACACTGCTATATTGCCAAGTGTATCATATCTGATGCACAAGTTTTTGAGACCTCCACTTCATCAGTGGGATTTTTCTTTTCCTGAAAAGCCTAAATCAATTGCACAACACATTTTACAAGAATACATTTCCCAAAATGTCAAATGTAGCCAGAAGAATACAAATTGAAACTCATATATACAAATTTATATTTAATCTACGAATGTTTACTTTGTCAGAGGGTTGAATAAACATTTTAGTTTAAAAAAAATTACATTTTTTGGCAGTTATTTCATGGTTCAGGCTCTATGTGGTTAAACACCCTGGGAGTAACAATGGGTTGCTCAGACGTGTTTCTCCAAATAAATGCTAAAGAGATTCTAATATCATTGTGGCACAATTAGTGGATAACCAGCTTCAAAAACGGTTTCCCAGAAAAACAATTTTTTCTGGCATATTTAAAAGCTTATTGGGAAAACATGAAATCTCTACTGTGTAGCAGCTACTTCTGTTTAAATGTGTTGAACCACTCACCATACTTTATTTGTCAGAAGCCAAACAAAGTAAGGATATGCAGAGCATTCTCATTCCCAACGCGTAACATACCAATGATTTGTCACAGCCCGAGGCATGTCATCGTAACGCGAAAGGTACCCCTCCGCGTCCTTATGAAATGCTCCAGATTCTTAATTGAAGCTGCTTCGGCTTTCTATGCTGCTTTGCAGCTTTCTTATTTGCTTCCTTTTTTTATTTGCTCTGAGCTTTTTATTGCAGTCTTAACCCTAACCTTAACCACGCCTAACCTTAACCATAACCTTACATTTATAGATTAATTCCAACCCACTCTCATGCCTCGGAACGCTTAACATACAGACAGGTTGGGCGCCCGAAAGCGTAACATAGCGACGATTTGTCACATAGCGTCGGTATGATAAGAACATGTTGGGATATGATAATAATATTCCTGTTAAAATTATGGATTTATGAAATAACACAAGATGAATCATAGGTTTAAACAATCAAAAATTACAGTATTTTAAAAACTGTCATCAAAGCAAAGGAAATGAAAGATGCTGAAGATAAAGTGGACAGAATAAACAGCTGGATAAATTTGGTTGCTAGACCCCTATCAAGTTAAGTTAAGCCTTTAAAACACTTGCTGACTCAGAGAATCCTTTTAAAAAGCTCACATTCTGTGAAGACTGTGTCATACTGTTCTTTGTTGCTGTCATGTGTTTTCAAGCTGCTGGCCTAACTCGCTGAACCAATACTCTCCTGGTGCCAAGTGCCAATGTGGCTCTCTAGAGATTCAATTAGAAACACAGCCTATCAAATGTCATCACAGGATACGTGTGTGTGTGCATGCATGCCCACATCCTTGTGTATTTTTCATTTAAACCCATGTGTTGGTGTGAGTCACAGCTGCATATGACCATGCAGAAGGCCTTCCAGTTAATGAGCAGCTCATTAACGAGCCTCTACAGCAAAAGACAGTTTCTTCTCTCCCTTTTTAGGTCCTTGTAAAGTTCATCCTCTCTGGATTTAACTTTTTAAAAAGAGAACAATGAATCAGACAGAATGGCACACCAACTGTCAGACCCTAAAGCAATGTAATTTATTTCACAGTTACAAGTTAGAAGTTGTATGTGTTGAACAGTAAAGTAGTGGACCTGTAGCTTATACTAAGTACAGTAAATGGGAACATTGGTAGAGGCGCCCTCTGTAGTTGTGTTGTTAAGCAACTTTTTCTTAACTCTCATTAGAAAAAGCTACAAACTACAGAACCATTTTTGGAATTTTTTCCCCCTTAATAATAAACACACCTTCATTCCCCTTGTGGGGAACACACCCCACCACATAAAAACTCCACTGACTTCACCAACAAGGTCCAGGAACTTGATTCAGATGAAATCTTTGTTGTGGTCTCACTCTTTGCTTGCATGCGCACAACTGAGGCAATGGAAACTGCAGAAAACAACTACAACAAGACAGCTGTTTGGAAAATAGAACCAGCTTCACCCGTGATCAGATTTGCACACTGTTAGACCTCTGCCTTACCACCACATATTTTAAATACAACAAGGGTTTCTATAGACAAAAACATGGATGTGCCATGGGCTCCCCAGTGTCGCCTACTGTAGTCAACCTTTACGTGGAGGAAGTGGAAACAAAGGCTCTTGGCTTTTTTAAAGGGACAGCACCAAGCCATTGGTACAATTAAGTTGATGACACTTGGGTCAAAACCAAAACCCAAGAAGTAGAATCCTTCACTAGTCACATCAACACAGTGGATAGAAACATTTAAATTTGTTTAACGATCTGAAACATTTACGTGCGACAAACATACAAAAAATCAGGAACCACTTTTTCACACCACTGTGTATCTGTTTACATCAGTAAGGAACTCAGTCAAGTTACTCAGCAAACAGAAGTTATCTTGATGGGATGATCACCTTTCATCATTCCACACCAGATGACGTGGGATATTTATAGCCCTTCGTTACTCACCTTAGCAGCGACAGCGTATTGGTAGGAGATAATTGGGACCAAATTTGCTGTTCATGAATTTGCAATGGGCTCTTCATTAGGATTTGTAATTATTTCTCTCTGTGTGAAAGGTTAAGTGTGGGAGGAAAAGTCTGCTTCAGTTCTTCAGCACAAGTTGAGTGGTGCCAGCGCTTGCCAAATCCCTTACAGCAATCTCTATCTCTCCCGTTCTCTCAGCCAATCTCTTTTAATCTGTCTCTCCTCCTACCGACCCTTGAGCCCCTGCGGGGAACAAAGTAATTCCCATTGCTTCAGTGCAGAGAGCTCAGTGCAGTCTAAGCCTCTTGCAAACAGCACCTACCTTTACTTTGCCCCGGGCCCATAACATCTCTAACATCTTGCAGGAGAAGCTGAAACACTTCATAGCCGAGTGACGTTCTCACCTGTTATTGCCAGCACGGTGGCCTCAAGGGGGTGCTGCAGAAAATAAACATACTTAGATCAATAAACAGAGGCTAAATTTGGCATCTCAGCAGGGTACAGATTGCATATCATGTCCACATGCAAACTATCAACATTGCCATCATCGCATCATTGTTCATCAAGGGTTTATGCCACATTTGAGCGTACTCCAGAAGTATTTTACAGAGACAAACTTGTGTACATTTGTTTCTTTTTTGGCTTCTACGTGTTTGAGTGTAGGTGGTTTGGGAAATTTCTGTGATCCAGAAATACTTAATACTTTATTCAATTCTTAATACTTGCAAAGTTAGAGACAGAGAGATTTTACCTCTTGCGTTTAAAGGAATAAAGCGGAGCTTGTAAGAATCACAAGGCAAATTTTCCCAAGGATGTCTTTCTTTAGGCTCAGTAAGGGGAAAATCCTCTCCTCCAGCTTCTACAGGGTGGGCCATTTATATGGATACACCGTAATAAAATGGGAATGGTTGGTGATATTAAAGTCCTGTTTGTGGCACATTAGTATATGTGAGGGGGCAAACTCCTCAAGATGGGTGGTGACCATGGTGGCCATTTAGAAGTCGGCCATCTTGGATACAACTTTTGTTTTTTCAATAGGAAGAGGGCCATGTGACACATCAAACTTATTGGTAATGTCACAAGAAAAACAATGGTGTGCTTGGTTTCAACGTAACTTTATTCTTTCATGAGTTGTTTACAAGTTTCTCTTGTAAATAACTCATGCTATCTGCTGACAGACCTCGATGTGAACAGCAAAACAGCAACAATTGAAAGAATTGTTTTTTCCATTAATCATCTTACTCGCTTTCAAAGGCTTTGAGAAGTTTAGAATATTTCCCAAATGGTGGCATAATAAAAAATATATCTGGCATCTTAAATTGACGCAAAGCCAGTGCTGAATGTCTGTTAAAGATTGTCCTTTGAATTAATGAGGAAATAGGTCTTACAGTCACAGTGGTGCTACATTTTGTTTTACAAAAATCCTTTAACAGGGAAAAAAAAGAAGGATGACCCGAGACCTGAACAATGAAACAGGTAACTTCAGTTTTAACCATTAGCTCTCACATCTTGTACATCACCATAGTAACTTGAGCTGCACATCTAACCCACTTCCTAGAACTTAATGTTCTATAAAATCACCATCTCTAAAAATCCTCTTGGAAAATAGCACCATTTCTATAAGATCTCTCATGTATGGATAGAAAGAAGGTTGCTAGTTTTTAGAGACAGTCTAAACCCTCAAAGTTTCCCAGACAAGCACCATTGAGAGTCAACAGATTCTCAGTGGAGGGTTTCCATTGTTCTAGGCCTTTATATGGTGACCGTTTAACACTGTCAGAACTGCAGCTGAAAGAAAAAGCTCTTTTATACAACCTAAAAAACCATGAATGTAATAGTTTTGACTACATCCAGATCTACTCCAGCCTTAATGAGCATGTGATTATATTGATAATATTAACTGTCTGAAGATTTCATAAAGTTGTGTCAGCTCTCCTACCTTTTCCTACCTAAATGTTAGCCTAGATGAGGTGTTTAACCTCTTTGCATTTTTCTGATATTATTAGTCTGCTCTGTTTCTGATATATGGCACAAATGAGCTTGGTAGGTCTCTAAAACAGGGTCGTTATCTCTTGGCTGCCAGTGTGGCAACAACTGAAATATCAAGGACTACTGCCAAATGACGCCTTGTGTCTAACAGTAAGATGCAGACAGCATCTGGCATAATGGCATTATATAGTTTAGTCAAAATGTTTTTGGACAATGATGCCATTTTTGTAATTTGGCCCTGTACACCACCACAGTCGTTTAATTCAAACAGTCAAGATGTGCTTGAAGTGCAGACGTTTATCTTTAATCCAAGGGGGTTGACAAAAACATTTCATGAACTGTTCATGAATTACAGCCATTTTATACACAGTCCCCCACTTTCAGAGACTCAGAAGTGTATAAGAACAAAATTTTATATGAAAAGATTATTACATATTATAACACAACAGATTAACCCCTTGACTTAGTACTGAGGACCTCTGTACTAAGTCTTGCCTTTAAGACTTCATGATATATGTCATTTGACTGATATTTATATATCATATTCTTATCAACCAAAGTTCTGCATAAACTGAAATTATAATGTTGACTGTAGGAGAAAAGTTTGGCTGATGTCATTTCAAATTACACTAAGTACGTTGTGAACAAGTAACTTTTCAGACTAAAGTTGGAATTTGACTGCCAAATCAAACATGTAGACTAGTTGAATAGAAATGGTCTCAAATTGTATGCCTTTATTCTTCATGCATAGCCAACTTTCACATTTTGATTCATAATATTCACACATAAAAGAACTCTGGTAATGCCAAAGGTTAAAAAAACATAAACATAGTGCCTCCATAACTAGATCATTTGCAGCTTGAGCGGATGCCCCGTTAAAACCCATCTGTCTACAAACAAATGAAGCTCAGAACCATCTGGGTTCCTTTTGCTATTTGAGACCTTGGGAGTATTCAAGGTTAATGCCCTCTTATTAGGCACAGCCATCACACCACACAATGGCTTGCCTTTAATCTATGAGGTCTGCATGTTAAGTACCGCCTTACACTGGTTAAGCAAAGGTTTGGCATCATCCATCTACACTGCATTTATTCATTTTATTAATAAAACTGGCATTCTCCTCTGCTCACAAGTTGAATAAAATAGATTTACATGTGTGTGTGTGTACATGTTTAGACGTCTTTGCGAGGACAGAAAATTGGTATGGTACTATACTTGTGGGGCGAAACAGTAACTTACACGAGTTTGAAGGCACTTTTGAGGCTCAAAATGTGGTTTTAATGTCAGAGTTAGGCTGCAGGTTAGGATTAGGCATTCATTTTTGATGATTAGGGTTAGGGTAAGCGGCTAGGGAGAGCATCATGTCAATGAGATGTCCTCACTAAGATATGAAAAAGTGTGTGTGTGTGTGTGTGTGTGTGTTTCTCCAATATACAGTACCTGCTTGCAATTGAAATGAAATGTAAGTAAAGTGAGAACTGGTCACAATCGCTTGGGGAAACAAATCAAAAACAGAACTGATATTCTGTCATGCAGGATGCTTGCTATAAACATGATAACTGATTATCATAGTCGTATGCCTGATTGAATATATATCATTAGCTGGTGAGAGCAGACTGAAAAAGCAATCATGTCCATAAAGAACATTAAACAGCAAACAAAAACAAGGAAATGGGACCAGGAAGCACACATGGTTTGTATTTGTCAGAAGTAATAATTTAATCCAAAACTGTTACCAATATACAGAAAGTGTTCTCTGATAAAGAGGTGGGCTTTAATTAGTGATGTGCGATACCACTGATTTCCTTTCCGATCCGATACCAAGTAATATTCAGGGTGGTATCGACGATACTGATCCGATACTGATACTTTGTACAAAAACTTATTTTATTTATTGTATCCCAAATTATAGCGTCATAATGATTACAGGACATCAGATTACTTGTTCTTATCACTTAATAATGCAGAGTTCATCATATAGAAATAAAAAAACTGAAGTTGTGCACTATTTGAACACCTTGCCTGCCTGCAGCACTAAAGGACTCCGTGAGAGACGTCTGTCTCGCCCTAGCAGCACCTGTCCCTGTCCTCCTCTTCAGTTGGTCTCAACATACGCTCGTCATATTCTGTGATATGATTTACTCTGAGGTGTTTGACAAGGTTAGTGATGTTGCCACAACCATACATGCCAACCCTCCCAATTTTTCCGGGAGAATCCCGAATTTCAGTGCCCCTCCCGAAAATCTCCCGGAGCCACCATTCTCCCGAATTTCTCCCGATTTTCCACCCGGACAACAAAATTGAAAAACAATATAACAGAATTCATCGCACGGCCCAGCCAATTCCAGTTTCCAACAATGGCGGCAGCTACTTAGTTTTAATATTACTCTTATTTCTCTTTCTGGGTCGCAAAAAAACTTTTAACATATTTTCAGGT
Organism: Pelmatolapia mariae; assembly: GCF_036321145.2. Lineage (NCBI taxonomy): Eukaryota > Metazoa > Chordata > Actinopteri > Cichliformes > Cichlidae > Pelmatolapia > Pelmatolapia mariae. Next base: position 4,280,938 of record NC_086243.1, on the reverse strand, counting down.
GAGAATGTAGCTGTGTAAACTTCAAATATCTGAGCCGATCAACACATCGTTTTCAAACCCCCGCGGTCTTTAACTACTCGGGTTAAACATGATATATAAGTCACTTTGATAACTTAAAAATGTTATTGTTTGGCTTTTTCAGTGTTTTATTTGTTCGTGGGTAAATCGGTTTGGCTGAGATTAAAGTTATTAGATTAGATTAAATGAAATGTAACTTTATTAATCCCTCGGGAGGGTTCCTCCGGGGTTTTCACACAGCTGAATAAACGTCAAACAGAAAACTAATTAAACAAAGTGTGAGACGGTCGAGAGTTTACGCCAGCGCCCGGTTATATTTTAGATAGCAAGGAGCAGACGGCAGAGTTTCACTCCACCGAGGGAGCTGGTGACGTACTACCCGGCTTTCTTTAAACCGCGAAGGCCAGGTCCTCAGGTGGAAGCAGCCTCTGAATTTGGACACCCCCGCTGTTTCCGGGCCGGCCAATAATAACGGTGACATTTAACGTATTTTATCCGATAAATAAACACTGTAAAATGTATTTATGTGCCCCCCAACAGCCCTTTTGAATGTCTCCCTAATTCTGAGGTCTCAAGGTTGGCAAGTATGGCCACAACACCTCACTTTTTTGCCACATGTATCGCAAACCACGTCTCAGCTGTTTGTGGAGGTAAAATACATCCGTACAATTACGCTCAGCCATTGTTGTGAGTGCGCACGCCAAGGGGCTGCGAGACATTTATACAGCCGTATTTCGCACATGACTATGAAAGGCGGAAGAGGAAGTAATTCCTTTGAATGTAGACAATCCGAATGTTATAGTTTCTTTCCACTGTGTTCCTGTTAATGATAAACTACAAATTTACCCTAAATTACTAAAATATCGATATTTTAATGTGAGAATCGATTCTAGAACATAAATGATTGGTATCGGAGGAATCGATATTTCAGGACCGATCCGCACATCACTAGCTTTAATAAAGTGGGGAACATTTAATGTGAAACTTTGTAAAGCACAAACAAGAATAATGTAAATCTTTTATGTTTTTGTCGCTAGAGTCAAATTATGGAATCATCTTTCAGCACAACTGCACCGATGCTGGACTCTGCAGTTATTTAGAAATGCCTCTAAAACACCTTCCCAGCTTGTTTAAAAGCACAAATGCAAATTCTGCTTCTGAGGTTTACATTGGACTTGGACTTCTTCATTGTTTTGAGTATTGGCCAGTCCAATCAGTGCTGTCAAACAAATCATTTTTATGCTGGCAAAGAGAAACTACCAGTTTGATCGCTAACAAGAAGTTAATTAGATTGGATATCCTCTATCCCTCCTCTGCACACGCCCAAACTATCTTAGCTTTGCCTCTCTAACTTTGTAAATGATAAATGGATTGGTTCTTATATAGCACACAAGTAGTGCTGTTCACGGTAATACTGGTACAATGTTACGCGACGATAAGAAAATAAAATATCGCGATAGAATATGGGTAAAACGCGCATGTGCAGTGCCTTTTTTTCATACGCACATGGCCGAAAAAGTATGGCGGCAACGGAGAATGAGAAGGGGGAAGGTGGATTGTTGATTGAAACGGATGAACCAGAATTGGTTTGTAAAAGTGGTGCAGCTTCACTGATGTGGAACTGGTTTGGTGTTTGTCCGTCAGATACCCACCAAAGCACATTTTTTTGTACAACATGCAAGTGGGCAGTCGTTATTACCGTATTTGTCGGACTAAGGTGCTCGTAAATCTGGGAGTAATCTGGGTCCAAAACTCCCTCTGCTTCATGTCCCAAAGTTAAACGAACACTGCGGCATCACTGAGAGTTAAAAACTGTCTAAATTCTTTCATCTTTGATAAAATGATCAGCATTGCTGCTTTACCAGGTGTAACAATTAAGTTTAACATCCGGGCATCCATGAAAACAGAATTTATTACATTTAACGGAGTTAGAAGTTAGCAGGAAATTAGCGGAAGTTAGCTCGCTAGTTTCGCTAGTTACCTAAGCATGATATACCATGTTCTGACTGAGAGATTTCTGAAAAAATCAAAACGCACAGCTCTGCTATCGCTTCCAACATAAATTAAGACAGAAAACTAAACAGCAGTGACGTTTGTAGGGTTACTGAATTTTGCTAGCTGGTAGATAATGATGTGCACGTGATCACTAGCGACACAGCTATGTTAGCATAACATAAACACTGAAGCTGGAGGATGAACGCTAAGTTTTTTCCACTCGATAAAAGTTAACGTGAGGGTTCCTGATGGTTAGAGACAAATGCAATCTCATGGCAGGATGCTGTAAACAGACCAAGCTTCAGTCAGGAGAACAACTGAGAAAATCCATCTACAATACGAAGTTAGTCATTAATATACTGCAACACATGGGAATAGAGCAGCTGTGATAGAATACAGCATTATTGAATCAATATTCAATAATATTGAAGTGGAGGAAGCAAGAAGAACGAGTTGAATAAAGTTTGATTTATCTGACTGCTTCGTTTCTTGTGCCTTATAATCGCGTGCACCTTATGGTCTGAAAAATACGTATTTGACTTTTTTATTTGACACACTGCAGTTTCATATTGCAAAGCACCTCTTTTTAACTTTAGTGGATATTATACATGGTTATGCTCAGGATATGTCAGCCCATTTCTACTGGAAATGCCCTTTGGTTAAACTTTCAGCAAGGAATTTGCATTTGCACTGTACATTTTTATATAGCTTTAATGCACATAAAAAACAGCTGCTTGTTTAAGTGAAAATAAATGGATGGGTTTTTTGCGCTAGTAAAGTTGTGGAGTTGTATTTTGTCTTGCATCAATGATATCGTCAGTTATATCGTTATCGCAAATTTTCAAATATATATCGTGATAAATATTTTTGGCCATATCGCCCTGCTCTACACACAAGCATTCGTTTTGCTGTGCTTTTTCTACATAAGTGCTTTCTATCTAACTTTCACATACATTCAACCCAGATGCATCAGAGAGCAACTTGGGGTTAGTACCTTGCCCAAGGATATTTGGCATGCAGACTGGAGCAGCCAGGGATTGCACCCCACCAACCTTCCCATTAGCAGATAACCTGTGCTACCTCCTGAACTACTGTCTCCAAACTGCTAAACCTAAGGTGTCCTGCTGAAATACTCATTTCTAATCTTGTCAATTCTGGTCACTCCTAAAGAAAAACCTTGACATCTTCAACTCTGCTACTTACAGCCCAGTTCCTGTCTTTTTGTTAGTGCCACTGTCTCCAAACCAAACATCATAGCAGGTCTCACTACCACCTTGTAAACCTCCCCTTTCACTCTTGCTGCTATCTTTCTGTCACATATCACCCCTGACACTTCATCTTCACCCATTCCACCCTGCTTGAAGTCTTTTCTTCATCTCTCTTGTGCACTGTCTGTTGTTTTGGATGGTTAACCCCAGTTATTTAAACTCTATCTTCACTACTTCTGCTTTTTGATGCTTCACTGGTACACTTGTCTCCCTCTCATTCACATGCGTGCTCTGTCTTCCTTCTACTGATTTACGTCCCCATTCTCTTTATACCTCCACCTGTCCAGGATCTCATCCACTTGCTCCTTACTCTGAAGATCACAATATCATCACAAACAGAAGACACCTGCCTGACCTTATCTCTCAGCCTGTCCATCACCATCACAAACAAGAAGATGTGCAAAGTCAATGCTTGTTGTAATCCCACCTGCACCTCTCTTTCACTCCCACTGCACACCTCACCAATGTCTCACTGCCCTTATTAGCAGTGTTGCCAACTCCTCAGTAAGGAAAATCGCTATTGGTTGTCCTAAAAGTCGCTAGAAGTCGCTAAATGACGTCATCACCTAATTTGCATAATTGGTCATGCTAATATAATTGTAACCTATGTTGTTGGAGAGAGAAATAACATCGTGGAAGAGACATAAAGTGAGTAAAAAACATCCTAAATGTCTGAGTCTGAAAACTCGCTAAATATAGCGACAAAGTCGCTAAGTTGGCAACACTGCTTATTAGTGCACCACCCTCACATACTTCTCTGCCACCCCTGACTTCCTCATGCATATTGGAGTTCCTCTCTTGGGACACGGTCATATGCATTCCAGAAAGAGCTACAAAGACATGACAACTCCTTGTGACCCTTTTGGTACTTTTCCATCAAAACTCTCCTACTCCTGTTCAAGCATAATTTAAGTTGTTTATATAAAATCAGTCAAATAATATATTGTGAACAATATATTGCACTTTGCTCCTTTTAAAGTTCAAAATAAAATCATGTATCTATATTTCCACATTTGGACTCTGCTAGATTACTTTGCATGATTTACGTGCATGAAACAGTCTTGGTGCAGCCCCCTGTTCATCCTCTGTCTGAAACAAGCTGTTTCAGATTCCTTTAAGTCAGCTTTTTTTCAGTTGGCTCAAGAGAGCATTCATAGTTTTCAATTATTCATATAAAAAGTCACAGACACAGAGAGCTTTAGACCTTTCGATTCTTTTCATAGCTGGCCGGTCACAGCAGTTTGATTGACAGGTTCAGAAAGTAGAAACTGTCAGACTCGGCCCCCACACAAGACCAGTTATGATGATGCATAGATGTCCCTGAATGGGTTTATGTAGCAGCTAGACTCTCTGAAATGCAGACTCTTAATTGCCAGTTGATATTACAAAATAAAGTTTGTGAAATTACTTTGTGAGCTGGACGAGAGAATAAACTCTGGAGAGTCAGCTTGAACCCATTCAAATTTAACAAAAGTTAGTAAATCTTTGCTGGTGTAAAATAGTCACTCTAGTGGTGGGTTAATCTGTGTGCACTGACTGTCTCAGCAAACACCTGCTGTGGGTCTCCTGGCTTTAGCGTACTATTTTCCTGACCCTTTAAAGACCTCTGTGTACGGCTGGATCCTTTGTATTTCAGTCACATATGACTGAAATATGAATCGATATGAATCGACATAATAGTAATTAAGGCTTTTTAAGTCACAGTGAACATAAAAAAAAATAAAACAAGTGCAGCTTTATTACACCATGCCAGTCATTGTGTAAAGTAGGAGTGATCAGATTTCAGTTGTTAGAGAGTCATCTGACAAAACTTTGAGGCATACTGAGTTGACTAAGTTGAGCAATTGGAAAAGTAATGACTTTTTAATAAGTTAGAAATTATGCATGAGTGTGTTTATTCATCCTGTGGAAAACAGCACTGGCAGAGTTTTATTTGCACTGTGAAAATCATTCCTGTAGTTTTTTATTTTATTCTTGTAAAAAGAAAATCATTCTTTTGACAAAGTTGCTCTTCTTCTAGCGACTTTGTGGTTTCTTATAAAGACTGCATCAATGATGTCAACCTTGTATACATAAAAGGTGTCTCAAATGCCATGGGGTCTTTTGAGGAATAGTAGTGACATATAAATAAGAATGGAGAAAGTAAAGATGGAAAAGTGTATTGTTTCCGCCTCCAGTAACATACACTGATGCACACTGACACGCAAACAAGTACTGCCTCACAATGATTCTCTACATCCTTCATCCAAATACCCTTCAATTTATTCCCGGCAGCGACATCTTACATTCTGCAGGAAATAATACCCTGCAATGTCACATCTTCAGACAATATCTCAATCATGGTGGATGGCAGCGGAAGTGCACCAATAATGTTCGCCCTTTCTTTAGAGTGTTAAAATGCCCTTGAGCAACCTCCAGCTGCTTCAGTGGAGCGTTTCAGTAGAAAAATGTGGTGTTTCTTGATGGCCACCTGTGTGAGGCAACGGTTTTCTGGACAGCTTCCAAATGTGCATAACCATGTGAACATTGTTAAAAAGAGCATATATGTTCTGTCAGACATCCATATATAAATGTGGAAAAAGAGAAGAAATAAAACGATTGAGAGGTGTTCCACTCAGATGGAAAAATAGCTTGAATAGCTTGCTGGATATAAACGACTGACATCTCATGTTCCCCTAAATCCATTATCAATTTCTGATCTCTTGGCAGGAGTCAGGGAGGCAGTTCATCTTCAAACCGCCATGTTAAAGGCTCCGTGGCCTCCTCGTGTGCTTGTTTCAGCTAGGGGCAACTGAAAAACTGCAATGAGGAGAAGGAGCAATGCATGATGTTTTGTATAGAAATCTTAAGTCTGAAGGACATCCAATGATTTAAAATGAATAGATTATTTAAAGGCCATAATTCCAGTGGAACTGGCATTATCAGACCATCCGAACAAGGAGATGAAATTTGAAACATGACCAGTGTTGGTCAAGTTACTTGAAAAAAGTAATCAGTAACTAATTACTGATTACTTCCCGAAAAAAGTAATCCCGTTACTTTACTGATTACTTATTTTCAAATGTAATTAGTTACTTGGTTACTTTTTAAAACATGATTTATCCCCTAAATAGGTAATAAAGCAATAGATCTTTCAGCCCAATTCTACTTTTTCTGCATAATCCATCATATAAAATGTGATGGAAATGAAAAAGTCTATTTTTAAAACTTGTTTTATTAGTTTTAATCTTTTAACTTTATGCATCAGGCAAACATTAAATTATATGCAACATTCTCTGACTGGAAGAAATTTGTTTAACATTTAAACCTATTTTCTGCATATTCCAGCATATAAAATAAAATCGTTTTTTGTGTTTACACTCACTCTTTCAAATAGATGCACGTAAAACACAGCAGAAAATAAATAAAATCAAAGACTCAGCGGTCCTGTTGCTCTATTTTCACCTGTATAGCAGGAGTGGGGCAGGCGGAGGTTTGCTCTGGTGCAGGTGTGCCGCAGCGGTCAGTGGAAGGATACGGCAGTTTGTCTGTGAATTTCCCATTCCGTGGTAGCGAACTCGGTGCTTGCTCGGATGTTTAGGGGTTTTTTCGCTGTAAAAAGAAATTTTCTTCCCACGCAGTGAGCAGCGAACGCTAATGTTTTTGTCACTTTTTACGGAATCAAACTCAAAGTAAGGTCAGTACTTCCACGCTTTAAAGGCTGCACGGTCATACTCTCTCCGCACTCGTTATATTATCCATTTTTGATCTGCACACAGCTGTTGCCACGAACGTCGCACTCGCTTACGTCATTGTCATGAGACACTCTCGCAAAAAAATCACGGTTTTAGTAATGCAGTAACGCAGCGTGCTTACAGGAAAGTAACAGTAATCTAATTACCTTTTTTGCAATAGTAATCCCTTACTTTACCCGTTACTCGAAAAAGTACTTTTAACCAGTAGCAATTTATACAATCAGTGCTGCTCTTTTATTGGAGCAGAATCCAGAGATGCTGGTAGCTTTGCAGTGTATTAGATGTATTGCAGCATAGATAAATGCTTATTTACCCATAGCAAGTTCAGTAGCTCAGAGGAGCTTCAATAACTTCATATTTAAGAGAAATGGTTGGTTAACAAATGCCAGCTGGAGGCTGAGAGAACCAGAGTAGTGATGGGATTTCCGGCTCTTTTTAGAGAACCAGCTCTTTCGGCTCGACTCACTAAAAAGAGCCGGCTCGGCTCACTAAAAAGAGCCGGCTCTTTCGGCTCCGAACCGGCTCTTCAGGTTGTTTTGTTGCTTTAATTAATTTATTATTAACAATCAAATAAAATTATGCACAAAAGGAATTACTAATGTAAAAAAAAAAGTGGTTTTATTTATATATGTTTATATATAAATATATACGGTTGCCCCTAGAGACAAAGCACGTACAAACTCCAAAACACATTTCTAGCGTTAACTGAACTTCCAAAACAGAGCTACCTAGATCACTTAAATTACACAATTGAAAGCATATGTGTATGGTTTGTGTATTTATACACAAGCACTCATATATATTCAAATAATTAAAAAAAAATGTTCATATACCTGTTACTACCACACACCAAATCCGGTCGTTGGTACTTGCTGGCTTGTGTAGCCACTAGGTAACAAAAGCTCAACACTGCACCTAGCATCCTGGAGCACTTCTGTCGTGTTTTGTACGTGTTTTGGAGTTTTTACGTGCTTCTGAGTTTGTACGTGCTTCGGGGTTTGTACGTGCTTCGGAGTTTGTACGTGCTATGGAGTTTTTACGTGTTTTGGAGTTTTTACGTTTTTTGGAGTTTTTACGTGTTTTGGAGTTTGTACGTGCTTCACGGTTTGTACGTGCTTCAGAGTTCGTAGGTGTTTTGAAGTTTGCACATGCTTTGTCTCTAGGGGCCACCGTAAATATACTTTTATTTATTCACTCCACATAAAATGTAATAAATAAATCATATAATACAAAAACCAACTATTCACATTTCAACTTTTAACTATTTAAATTTTCAGGTTTTTCCTTTTAAACAAATTCAAAGTGAAACAACACAAAACACTGCAAACCACAACACAATTAAATATAAATTAAAATATGAAAAAAAAAAGAAGATGCATATTTTCTGTCATATGGGCCTGCATGAATAAACTTTCTGAATCCTTTATCATCCGCAACTGAAAATAGTTGTGGATGATTACTATACCTTTCTAATGTGACGTTGTTTTCCCTGGCTCTCTTTCTCTCTCTTTTCCTCCCGCTCTGTTCCTGTGCTACTGCCAGTGTAACTACCGCCCCTCCCCCCTCTGCCCAGCGCAGTGCGGAGTGAAGCGAAAAAAAAAGTGCGAGAGAGAGGGTGAGAGAAAGGAAAAAAAAAAACCCCACAGCTCGCGATAAGGAGCCGGGTCGCCTCGTTCACGTGAAAGATCCGGCTCTAAGAGCCATTTCGTTCGACCGACCCATCACTAAACCAGAGAAAAGCTGACTGAATACGCGCCAGGTCATTAGCATATACCAGTTAGCTTTTTGCCATTAATTGTTACCTAAGCAAGTAAAAGAAAATTTAATTTTAATGTCATTAGTGTGTACCAGTTAGCATGTCTAACAATTAACTAATAACATTGGTACATTAATGAAAAATATTTTGAAGTAGATCCAATGCTCTGTGTTTGTAGCCACATGAAATTGTTGCATGTAAATATAATATATATAATATAAATGTTTTATAAAGATTTTCAATATTTCATTTAACTTGTAAAGTTGAGATTAGACAATGTAAATAAATGACAATCATTCAAAAATATAAAGACTGATATTCTGTTTGTGCCAGTATGTTAAAAAATTTAATAAATTTCTACACTTAATAGGAGCAATGGCAACATTAGATTTTCTTTTATTTGAAAATTGATTTTACACAAACTTTGCAATTTCATGCAAAAGTTCAAGCTTTTTAAAAACTTTTTTATACAGGTAGATCCATTGAGACTCAATGTCTCATGTATAAGAGAGATCTGTTTCAGAAAAGCATATTTAAATTACAATAATAAAAAAACAAAACAAAACAAAACAATAAAAGTTATTTAATGGTTGTTAAAACAATCAAAGTAGCCAATATCCAAATGGATGAATTATAGAGAAAAACAGTTGTTTTAAAGGGGGTAGCTATTCATAGTCTAAAATTATAATTATTTGTGTGTGTGTGTGTGTGCCAAGCTTTTAATGCACTGAAATTGGGCTTTTAAACATTGGAGTAAGAGAAATTGACTTAGCTTTTGAGTCAGCCTCAACTAGTAATTAGAGTAACTTTTTGGCACTCCTGGCATGTCAGTTTCAGTTTTGACCCTTGGATGTTGCGCCTTGGTTTATTAACTATGCATAAGCTCAAATTTTCAGTTTATTTCAACAAAATAACATTATTGATTATGTGACTATGACACAGTTAGGAATCATGATATGTTGTACAGGAGACTACTTTGTTGCAGTTTGTCATATAGTGTGTTGCATTTGGCTGTTTAGTGCAGGTAGATGATATATTTATTCAGTAGTCAGTTCAGAACAACCCCAGCATGCAGATTTTCACATACTGCAGTTAAGGGTCTGACAGCTAGACAGATGCACACCCTGAATATAATCTATTTGATAGATAGCTGTAATTGATTTAAGATTGTAAAATAAGCTTCACCGTCTGGATAGATTGATGCTATTTATAAACAGTACACTGTCTATAGTTTTCTCCTATCAAGCTTCAATGACTCAGCATTATTATATGCCTAGTGACATTTCTGAAGGACTCAAACAACAATACCATATATCTCTTGTATATGTGAATTGGACTTTTGGTCACTACTTTACATGAGAAACATGAGAAAGTCACATTTGTACCCATACCTAGATAGTAAAAACCCACAGAGATGCCATGACTGGTGTCATTCTCTCTGGCGTTCACTCCTTCTGTCTATGATGTGTGTGTGTCATAGATCAGGACAGAAGTGATTTGGATGCTTCCTCACCAACCTTGAACACGAAGGAAAATGGTTCTTCTAGCTGTGATAGATCTTCTTTATGACTTAGAGGCTCAAGGTGCGATGCTCAAGCTTTTTTTTTCCACATTTTGATCACCCACAAGAGTCCAATAAGCACACATGCTGATGGCTTTACTTCCCAGATGTGTTGTGCCTGTGCACATATTGGTTTCCCAAACAGAAATGATTCCCATTTCTCATTCAGACGATGGAAATGAGAAGGACCATGAGGTGATGAGTGAGTAACTACTTGTTACTTGTTTAAATGACAGGGGATTTCTTTAAATTACCCTGCCGTTCTTCAGCTGAGACGTCTGAGTCAGAAAACACAACACTGCAGTTTCTTTTACTCGCGAGGACAGTCACAGAAGCGCTCGCACAGGAGACACTCATGGACTCGCGCCTTGTCACCGTCTGCGTTCTTTATTTATACAAGATTGTTCTGTGTGTATGTGTGTGTGTGTGTGTGTGTGTGTGTACAAAGATAACAACGTTATTCTCAGAACTCAGAGCTGAGGTTCCCCTTTTCTAAATCTGTATGTTCTAGAATAAAAAGAGGAAGCTGTAAGTTGTTTATCACAGAAGAGTTCATGTCAAAAGTTATTAGGTGAAAAGTCATGTTAGACATATGCTTAATGACAAATAATGAAAGGATACATTTCATGTAGCTGATCACATATATAATACAATATTCTCTTAACAGTTTGAGATGTTAAGTGTAAAACTGTCACATATGTTTGGATTTGTGTGTGTGTTATAGCATGGCTGCCTCTACTGGGACAAGCTTCAGTTTCATTCGGCTGACATTGTGCAAGTGGAAAACTGATTGTCTTTTGTGGCTTTTTGGGGCACAAAGCTTCGGTTTCTCATGTGAGAAAGCCTGACTGTCTATCAATCTATCTGCTTTAGGGTGTATTAATGTTAGCATTGTTTTGGAGTTGACCTAAAAACCAAAATTAAATAAAAAAGAAACACCATGTTGCAATAGTCTAATTGACTGTTGTATTCATTCATGAATTGAATAACTTCACTACAGCTGACTTTAAAAAAACAGGAAGAAAAAAAACCCTCCAATGACTCGTGTCTTTACTTAGAATTAAAGCTTTGTGACCGGAAAGAACTTGACATCCTCCCCAAGCTTAGTTTAAAAAGCATACACCAAGTTTACTGAAATTGAAAAATCTATGTTTAATTAAAACATTGAAAATGGTTACAAGGATCAATGCATTTCTGCATATTAACTGAATGCTGTGCTGTGAAAGGTTGACTTTCCCTCTATCTCTGTGTTATTGTACTGACCATGCTTTCCATTTGGAGCACGGTGCTCTAAAAATGTGATGCTGAAATTCAGGTCGGCGCTTGATCTATGGTGAAAAATAATCTTGGTCAGGTCAGTAACGCTGATGGAGAAGAAAAGTTCCCTCACTGAAAATGTAATTTAACTTCAAGCAAAAGAGAAAGGAGCTTTATCTCTAAACAGTTAGTCACAACTAACTCTAACTGAAAATGTTCTCAAAGCAAAACCTCTGTGTTTCTGTTTGTATTTACTGTGATAAAACACAGCTCTACTAAGTTTTGCAAGACTTGCAAATCCTTCCCTTTTATTTGAGATAAATGCAACTTTAATGATTGTGTTAATATTAATAGTTCCATGTATAGTTGGTTATGAATTTATGACTTCAGCTTAAGTAAAGTACAGAGAGTGCTCTTGTCCTCTTGAAGGATTTTCAACTAATTATGGAAGATGTGTCTGGAAAAATTGCAAGCCTTCGGGGGATTACGAGCTAATCTGAAAACAAAAGGCCTACTTTATTAAGAAGCAAATGTAATTAGAGTGTATCATAATGAATCACTCTCTAAGACCAATTTTCTGCTCTGTTTCTCTCTACCTGATCCCTTTTTGACAGCATTTATAGATACAAATGTGCAACAGTAAATTCTTTTTATTGCTATGTATTGGAAAGGTATCAGATTATGAGAAGTTAAATGAGGTATTATCTTTTTAGAAGTGGCAACCTCAAGGGCCAAAAATCAAGCCAACATGGAAATTCCAAAAAATCCAGTTCCTCTACAGGGGCGGATCTAGAGAAATTTTCTTAGGGTGGCAAGAGAGTGGCAAAGAAATCAAATGGGGTGGCAAAATCAAAGCCTTTTTTTTCAAACACATATGCAGGTGGTTACATGTGGTTAAAACGATTCAAATGCAGTAAGTATACACATTTTTCATATAAATATAGTCTACAACTTGATTACTGTCTGTAACCCACATAATTAAACACTATAGTTACATAAAACATGTGAGTTTTGATTTTATGTACTGTATAGCCTGTATAATAAATAAATATGTAGCCCAATAAGTATAAAATCCAGAAAGCTACACAACATGGGGCGGTTCATTTACAAACACAAGTCTAACTTAAGTTTCACACTGATTATTTTCTAACAAAAAACAAATTGTTACATGCTTAAATTACACAAAATGTCAGAAATCTGCACTGTCATGAACAAAAATTTAAACCTAATTTTTCATGATTTGTTGGATTAACGCTCCGGGGTCCAAAATATAACTGGTCATTTTTGACTCCTTTTGAGTTTACATTTGTATTTCACCTTCAAATTGTTTCATTTTATTTTTTTCCTGCCTTGCTTGGTATCATTCTTTTCAGCTCAACCTCACGTGTCTGAATTTAGTTGTTTTTTCATTGACATACTTACTGTATTAATATTACTGATCTGAAATCACACAAAAAACTTAAAATACTAGTAGTATTTTTTTTACTGTAAAAAAAAAACAGACATGTTGAGTAAATTATTTGTATAACTTGAAATGCAAATATAAATTGTACATTTTGAAAACTTATGCACACTTTTTGTAAACATATACAACTATTTATGTAAAAATGCAGCCAATACACCTGCCATTTTTTTTTATTTTGTACAACCATTTAAAAATATTACTAAAACTAAAATGAGAAAACAATCAGGTCTCGCAATAAGATGCCCCACAAATGATGTGTGCCAGTAAAAAACATTGTTGGTCCACCAAAACATGGAGGGGAACACCACAGGGATAAACCTGCAGGCCTGACAACAGGAGTTGCATCATTCCGCTGGTTTTCTACTTAGCGACAGTGTTTACGTTGCAAATGTGCCTTTGTGACATTCATTAGTGCCCTCACTGACACACAATACAAAACAACGGCTACACAACAGACTAACTACACAAGACAACAAAACACACTAACTATACACTCCACGCTAAACATCACAAATCACCCACATCTAAAAACTCTCTCTCTCTCTCTCTCACTTGCTCACTCTGGTGTGCAGTACTGCATATTTTGGTATCAATCCGATACCAAGTAAATAAGGGCCAGTATCGCCGATACCAATACCGATACTGATACTTTTCAATAAATAATGTGGATGCGTCATTGAATTGCTAAATCGCAATTAATTTTCATGACCTTAAGTGTTTTTTGTGATGTTTCCTTTTTTATTATTAAATAGTTAAAACCCAAGACATAATTAGGACAAAGTTTATAATTAAATAAAAAAATGCTTTATTATTGTGGCAGGGCGTGGTCTGCGATGCCGCTGCAGGTGAGATGGGCTCACCTTCACGGTTCTACAATCATGCCTCGCCGGCTTAAAACCTGTGCTCTGCTTGTGCTGTTGTTGTTTTTGGTGGTGATGTGTACGGCTGGCAGCGGGAGAGCTGCAGCCGTTGAATGTACTGTTACAGCAACCGTGTGATTACTGTAAGGGTGGACAGCGCGCGGCTCGGGGTGAGCCGGAGGCTGGCGCGCCAGCAGGACCTGCCAAGCTGGAGACGGAGGTCGAGGTGCTCAGGAGTCCTGCCACGCCCGAGGGCGGCGTGATGTCCGCTCCGGCCTCCTCCAACAGAGGCCGACATGCTGCTTGGTCCTGCTGCCTGCCCAGCTGCCTGTGACTGAGCAAAGTGTGCCTGCTCTTCGCTGACACAGGAGCGGCGAGTCCAGCGACCTGACTGTTTCGTCTTTGCCGAAAGCACAGCATTGCAAACGAGCAGAACTCAAAGTAAAGAATCGACCTCACCAGTCTAGTATCGATCCAATACCGATGCCGACTTGGTATCGATACTATCGATATTTGAATCGATCCGCCCACCACTACTAGAGTTGGAGGTCTCGAGGCCGCTTTTCTCAAGACCAAGACCACTTTTATGTGGTCTTGGTCTTGTCTTGGTATTGACGGACTTTGGTCTTGGTCTTGTCTTGGTCTCGGATCCCTTGGTCTTGTCTTGGTCTCGCTGTCTCAGATTGACATAGTGGTTGGGAGATTTGGAGTCAACAGTATCCATGACACACAACGTAACGTTCGATAATGTGTCATGCGCAAAAGTATCAGCTCTAAGAGCCGTGCTTAGAGAGTGCTTTGTAGTAAATCAGAAGAGTCAACTCCCATTGAGCGAGAGCCAGTTCCTCACTTAAATTCCTTTCGCTGCTCAGCTCTCACACAGTGGCTCAGCTATGCTCCAATCCCTCCATATTGTGGCCAATCACATGCGAGGATATAGGATAATATCATTATGTGAAAAACAGAGAGGGTGAGAGACGCGACAGTCAAGTGGAGCGTGCGTCTGTCCTCTCAGTAAGTGAGTGAGACAGTAGACAGCGGTGAGGAGGGCTGTGCGAGTGCATTGCAAAAACACATAAATATGCCTGACACTCGTAAACAAAGCAGCATCTGGCTGCAGTTTAAAGACTTTTTTGTCTCGGTCTTGTCTTGACTTTGTCTTGGTCTTGACTCGGTCTGTCTTGGTCTTGGTCTCGATACCCTCTGGTCTTGGTATTGTCTTGGTCTTGGTTTAGGCGGTCTTGACTACAAGTCTAACCACTACCCAAAACTTTCCCCTCTTCCTAAACAACCAAATCCCACGTGTTGACTTTTTTTTTAATTGGTTGACATGGTACAATTTTCCACTGATAGGAAAGAGGTGGCTTTTTTTCTTTCTTCACTGTTTTCGCGCTGTCCTTAGAAAATGCTTAAAAAAAAAAAGTTGAGGAGCCTACAATATTAGACAGAGAACTCCAGTAATCAGACAAAGCTTATGAGCGATACCTTGGCTTGGGAAGGAAGAACTATGGCAGAACGAGGCCCAGAGAGTGTTAGCCATCTGTCATGACCAGTTGGGAGTGAGGGGAAAGCAGAGACACTTAATCCTCTTTTCCAGATATGGTAATTTCTGGCCCTAATAAAACGACGTAGTTACACTGAGGCTACAAAATGAATCTAAAAACAATAGGCAATATCACAATGGCTTGATGTGATACAAAAAATCTGATTTATCCACCCTGAAAACTTTCTTTTGGGGGTGTTCTAGAAGTTAATGCTAAATGTTAGGAGCAAGAGAATTTTGTTGCTATATTTTCCGTTACTGTAGAGTGTATTTATGATCAGAACTCTCACATTCACTTTGAGAATATATGTTCTGGTTAAGTAAAAGTGTTGAGGCATTGTTCCAAGAGATCAATCAATCTACTGAGCAGTGACCGAACTTGTTTCAAAAACTATTCCATCTAGTTTTTAATACAGAGGTTCTATAGAGACTGAAGAACATAAAATACTTGCTGCTAACTATTATGTGAGCAGCAGTGTCAGCAATGTATGATGGATGGCGCCTTTAATGTGTTACAGACACTTTGAAGTGATGGAGATAGCAGCTTTCTTGACAGCTCTGGACCTTCTGTTTTCCGCTCCGTCTCTCCCAGCCTGCATCGCTGCAGAGTGAAAGACAGCGAGAGAGAGAAGGCACTGCCACATCCGCCTGAAGACATCCCAACTCCAACCTTATTGTCTGTCATGTTTGCAATTGAATTAAAAGCACAGAGGAAGACGGATGATTATTGAAGTTGTTGTTGCAAGAAATCGGGTGGGATTTAATGAGAGCCTTTTCACTAAGATGTGACTGACAGGGGCATGGCACAGGAAAAAAAGACAAACCAGTGTTCGTTCCTATATGTGACTGGCAGTTGTAAACCCATCAATTCAAATTCCAGCTATGACAGATAAAATTCAACAATGAGTTTGTGCAAGGATTACTAAATGAGATGTATTAATTATACAGAGCATCGCCGAATCAACCAATATGAACTTGCAAAGATGACATCGGTCTTTATGTATAGTTATCTAAACTTTTTTATCCATATTAAAAGGATGCTTGTGTATTTTGAATATTTATTTTTAGAATTAAATAAGTGTTGAATGATGCTTGTCCTATTAGCTTAAGGAAATGTTCCAAAATGAAGGCCACCAGCTGAATGTCCTTCCTGAATATTGCATGGGGTAAAACAATAAGACAAAGAGCACAACCAATTACATTATTGGACTAGATCAAAGCCCAGTGCGGCACTCCAGGGTCAAATTCACACTGACAGTATTTTATTTTAGAATACATAGTCATGCTAGCTGTTTAGTGAGCTGAAGACTAACCCATTCAAAGCAACAATGCTGACATGCTGATGTTTACCTAGGAATGCTTTTAGCTGCTATTGTGATGTCTTGTTTATTTGCTGAAATGCCAGCAAACACGCAAGAATTGAAATAAAAGAATCAGATCAAGTTATATCCATCATTGTCCATGAATAAAAATATAAAGTGCAAGAACCAGTGAACACTTTGTTTGGTTGAATTCTAGACTACTTTGTTAAGAACTGTTGAGGCTCTCTCTTTTCAATACCTCCTGTCCTTGTAGTGAGGTGGATGAACAGTCCTCAGCCAGCAAGTCACTTAGCTGTCGGCTCTGCTCAATGGTGGCATGAATCACTAACTCAGCCCAGAGATTGAGATTTTTGGGGCAGCACGGTCACCCATTATGGAAAATAACCCCCCTCCCGCCGGCCCCTTTATCTGATAGATTTTGAGTGAGCCAAATTATCCATAAATTTGGGACATGGAGTCATAAATGTCAAGAAAAGGGAGGAAAACAGACTGACAAATTCCTTCAGCATGATGGCAGCGCTAATGATTACCACGGAGAGGCCGTGGAGAGAGAGAGAGAGAGAGAGAGAGAGACCAGGATCGTGTTGAAAGCAAATTGAGAGGAAGACAAAGGGTTTGAAAATAGAAAAAATATATATATATATAAATAAGGAAATAAGGGAGAGGTGGTTGGGTGGGTGAATAATAAAGATGAATGTATATGCGGCACTGCATGTGACTTAAGAACTGACTGAAGACAAAAAGGAGGAGATGGGAAAATGCAGGACAGAGGGAACAAAAGTGGGCTGAGGTGTAGGAATGCATTGATTCAAACTTGAAAGGAAAAAAAAACTTTGAAACAGAATTCACATGGGCACTCTAATGAGGGCAAGCCATCATTAATGTGCCATTTTGGCAGCCATATTTGAATCTATCGCACAGCAGTAACTCAGGCTAACAGTCGTATATATTTTCATACATATTTCAGGATGTCAGTGGGGCAGTTTCAGCTCTTGTTGGCAAAGCTGGGACCACATCTGAGGATGCAGAAACAATTTCAGAGATCCGACTGACCCGCATCTAGCAGCATCTAGCTGTTTGTCTGAGAAAAACATTGTATTATTTTACTATTTCTATATAATTGTATATTGAGTACTACTGGGTGTTTCTAGCTACATTGCATTTGCTACCAACCTCAGTGGTCTCGTTGGTCAGATCTGTTTTTTTCAGCTCTGAAAAAAAATCGAGGTTGGTGTGAAAAATTAAATCCCACAAATTCGTCCTGTGAAATTAACGCCTGCATTAACAAGAATCCAGAATATAAGAAAAATATACCTGCAAATTAGACCAAAGTTTCTTGACTCTGTCTTCCTTACGGGTCAGGAGTCTTTCACCCAATCACACAAGGGCCGATCAGAGTGGTCAGATGAATCTATATGAATTGAAAGACACTATAAATAAAGGCCAGCTGAAGAAAGCAGCCACAAGCCAGAGCAACAAGAATGTTTTTGACTAGTTCATCTTCATGTCAGCATAGAAAGAGAAAGATACAAAAAAAGGACGAGGAACCTGGGAGTAAGAGAAGATTAAAAAATCAGACAGACGGGAAAAAAAGCAGAGACAGAAAACTCAAACGCAAGAATAAGACAGTCTTGACTCGCTAGTCCAGAAGAGGAAGATCACACCAAGAGAATGAGGCAGACACACACAAGGAGAGAGACAGACCATCATGTCATCTGGGATCACTGAACACTGTAATAGGCTTGAGTCTCGTCAGCTGGGCTCAGCTCAGGTCAGCTTGGCTGGAGATTTCTGTGCTGTCTTGTTGCCAACAGCCGCACATGGGAATATGATTCTCCAGCAGACCCAGAACAATCCAAGAAGGTCTCACTTAGCTGGCTTTGCGAGGAAAAAAAAAGAAATAATAGGTTCAAGTTTCCCAGAGGCTTCATACTGGCATAATATTTGCCCACTGGTTCATAATGGAACTAAAGTGAGCTCAGCACCGGAACGTTCTTGGCAAACCCAGCAGAGGGTAGGAACTGTGTCTTCTGCACCGATGTTATTCTCACTGTAATTTTCTCCAAGTGTTCCCATTTTTTCAGTGTTTGAGATTCACACAGACACACACACGCACACACAGAGACACCCATACATACAGTACACACAGGATTTCTCATCACATATTGGCTTGGGTAGCAGCTGCGTCTAGTACAACAAAGTAGGTGCTGTTTGAGTAAGGTCCCCATCTGTTTCTAAAATTTTATTCACAATAGCATAAGGGACAGTTGAGCCAAGCACATTTTCCTAAATTATAGCTCAGGAATGTTACTTAAGATGCAGACTTCTCATTTGCATTACAGCTCAAGCTTAGATACAATCCATGTAAATGTATTTTAAAATTTTGACCATTCAAAGTTTTGTTAAACTTGTCATTTTTTCCAGTTTACCATCATCTACAAGTTTCTACAGTTTCTACAGATACAAGCCAGCAAACCACAGAAACAAGATCGAGAATGATGACTTTAAATCTCCAATATGTAGTTTCTGTAATAAAATCAACATTATATTTTATTTTATAGAGGACATGCTTACTCGTGGGCAATAAAAAAAATATAGAAATAAATCTTTCCATTGTCTGGTATGACTGGAAAGCTATGTGATGTTATTGAATGTTAATGATCGGTCACCTTGCTTAAATGAACTTGCGAATCCTACTTTTGAACAGAAATTAATCTTTCAGTGTTTGTATCTATATATGTTAAAATGTAGTGTAGTGACAGTATGTGCAGAATGTTGCTTAAATATGTAAATCAACAAGCTTGGGTAACACTCCTATTTCATTAAGTGAGTTTGCGTGAGTGGGTTTTGTTTGTCACGCATGAAAAATTTGAAATGCATAGTTCACAAGTGTGCCTGAAGCAACTCGCTCTTGATGTTTGAGAGTTGAAGTTTTTGTGTCACAGATTATTCATATTTATCAATAATGTTATGATGTATGGGAAATACAGTGAGGACCCCAGAATGCAGGACTTGGCAAAATGGAGATGAACTCAAAATCACATCTTTAATGCAGGTAAAAATGGGGACAAAAAAAACAAAGGGCAAAATACAAAACTAAACAGTAACAGGACAACTGGCTGACTGACATCATGAGGAACCAGGGACTAAACGCAAAGATAAACTCACAATCATAGAGTGATAATAACATACTCAAAACAGAGTAGAACATAAATCATCTCCAAAAATCCAAATGAAACAGTCATGATACTAACTCAAAAACTTGGTCGACGACTCAGGACCATGACTGATTTTTACCAGATGGTGGAAAACATTATACAATAATGGCTCTAAACGATAGCAATGATGATAAAGAAATTAGTGAGGAGGTTAAAGGATCACATACTTGGTAAACAAGGTGGGACGAGTAGCCACAGAAAAAAGAAAATGTCAGCAGACATCATTGTGTGTGTCATTTGTCACAAAACTCCCTTCTCAAAGATACTTAGCCTATTGTTAAAGAGTTTTAAATCAGATACCGCAAGACCAACGAGGCAATATGGTAGTGGTGCTTATTGCAAAGAAACTAAAAAAGAGCAGGTGTCCAGATGATCAAAAGCACTTTCTCCTGAAAATACAGTTAAAGAACAACTTCTCATATGTCAGATGACACAGATTTGAATATGGCAGGGGCTTAAAATTTTGTCTCGAGCTTTTGTGTTCCATGGGCACAAAAATACAAGTTCGAACAAAGTGACATAAATGTAGCACACGTCTCCATACTTCATGCAAGTGTATTAATAAATAAATATATAAGTAACACAACAAACAATGACAGAAGACAACCTTTTCCTCATTACCACGTGCTTTTAGTAGTTTGTTCAGCTTGTGATTATTGATGCTCTCTTAACTTGTTTAGGCTTTTAAAGATGGCCATCTGTATGTGACGCCATACGGTAAATCGTCACATAAATAGTGTTGCTTAATGACAATGATACTACAGTGAATAAGATGGGATTCTAATGGAGAAGTGAATGAGTATAATTGCAGTTTAAAGCGCAGGTATTTGCTTTGTAATTGTGATTCATTATAACATAACAGCTTTTTTTAAATTCTAATGACACGTGAAACTCCCCAGCTTCTCTGTCATTTTCCTGCATGCTAGCAGGGGTAAAATAGAATGTGATGAATAGGCTTTCACTGCTCAAAAAGTGTATTGTGATAAATTACCTGAGACTAACTTTGTTGTTTTCTCCTTCTCTCTGTCTCTGCTGAATTCCCTGCAGATGAATTCAAAGCCTTCCTGAAGCGATTGCCCACTGATCGCTTCCTGAATGTGTCCATGATAGCCAAGCTCTGGTCAGCCGACTTATCCCTCCAAAAACGTTATGCCCAGCTGGAGGCCAGCACCGTCCTTGTCCTCAGCAAAGCCCAGAAGATCATCAGGAAACTGTTCACGCTGAGTAAACGCTGCCCCAAACAGCCCCGCATCAGTCTCCCCCAACAAAGGTAGCTCACCGGGACACACTGACAGAGAACAAACCATTACCGGTATTTTATCCGGCTGCTGTGTTTGCAGCTATGGAGTCTTTAACAGCCCACCTCAAAGGGGTGCACACATACCCCTTTATAAAACATTTGTTGATTGCACTGGAATTACATGGGTTTCGGCCTTGGGTTGTCTCTGTTGTAGGTTATGCATTACAATTTCTCTCACGTTTAAACTCTTGGGCTATTTGACTGGCCACTTTATAACATTTACCTTGCTAGTACCGGGTTGGAACCCTGTTTGCCTTCCAATTGTCTTAATTCTCAATGGCATAGATTTAGCAAAAACATTCCTCAGTGATTTTAGTCCATTTTGAGATAACAGCATCACACAGTTGCTACAGATTTGTCAGCTACACATACATAATGCAAATTGCCAATGGAGAAAAGGTGCTCTGTTGAATTGAGATGCTCTGACCGTGGAGGCCATTTGAGGACAGTGAACTCACTGTCACGTTCAAGGAACCAGTTTCAGGTGATTTGAGCGCTGTGACATGGCGTGTGATTCTGTTGGAAGCAGCCATCATAAAATGGGCATACTGTGGTCATAAAGGGATGGACACAGTCAGCAACAATACTCAGGTATGATGCTGCATTTAAATGATGCTCAGCTGGTACTAAAGGGCCCAGAATCTGCAAAGAAAATACACCACAGCAATACACCACTACCAAGATACAAGACAGGATGGATGTGACACATCTTATTTTGTGTTTATATATGTGTGTGTGTGTGTGTGTGTTCCTGTCTAGCTATCTTTGTGAGGACCGAAATCTGCATTCTACTATACTTGTGAGAACCAACAGTCACTTGTGAGGACACACACACCGGTCCTCACAAATTTGAAGGCATTTTTGAGGCTCAAAATGTGGTTTTAGTGTCAGGGTTACAATTAGGTTATGGTTAGGTTTAGGGTAAGGCTTAGGGTTAGGCATTCATTTTTAATGGTTAGGGTTAGGGTAAGGGGCTAGGGAAACCATTATGTCAATGAAGGTCCTCACTAAGATAGCTGGATGGACTTGTGTGTGTGTGTGTGTGTGTGTCAAGATTAGAGAAATTACATGGCCAAGATTTTATTAAGGTAAAAGTTAACCACAGTGTAAACTCTGGTGTCATGCACTTAAGGAGGTGATGGCACTGCATCCTGGATTTGTATGTTCTGTAAATCTATCCAATGCTTGAATGTCATTCCATCCTCTTTCTTTCTAATTATGACTGACTTAGCACACCAGTTTTACCCTGCATGTGGATGCTAGCTCATGGTAGATGGATGGATCAACAAAATTTTGTCTGCTGCTCCATTTTGTTTTTCCTCTTTACCCCTCAGGCATAAAAGGATGATGTGGTATTGCTGTCAGGGAGCCAGGTGGGCGCGTGGACACCCGACCTTATGAACTTGAAAATGAGGAGATGTAGATCTTTGATAACCCATAAGTATTTCTACTAAAAATCGGACAAGTTCAAAACTCAGCTTGACCTCAAGGTCACTTCAAGGTTGAGATCAGAAAGTCACGTAGGATTTTCAGATTGATACCATAAGTGTGTCTGTTAAATACCTCAGAAGAGTTTGAACCTCAGTGATTAAGGTCAGAAGTCAGGTTTTCTGAAAATCTTGTGACTGTAATAACTCAAGAAGGAGTTATTACCTTGGATTTTCAAATTTCAGCTTTTCAAACTTTTTTATTAATTTCATCTTCCAGGTATTTGTCAAATCCACCTGTTTTTGATATCATGCCATTTAAATTTTAACTTACAACACAAAATACACTACATTACAAAATTGTTTTTGTATTACTACCCCAAACTTCAATATGTGCGTCAAAAAATACCCGTATTCATTTCTTATGAAAAATCATGGGATCATTTGATTCTTATCAACTGTGACTGTCAGGAATTGATATTTTGTGGACCACAAAGAGTGCCACCCTTTAAGAAGATTATTTTACACAGCAAAAACTAATAGATGACATACATTCAGCATTCAGACAGTGATTGTGTCATATCCTCCGTGTAGTATTTGGAATGGTCGCCACAGGAAGAAAAACAGGGGAAGAAGTTCAGAAGAATCTGAGGGAAAACATTGTCCAGCAGTTGTGCAGTAGACACAACATTACCACAGATAACTGTTTCTCCAGTGTGCCTCTTGCGCACTGTCTCCTTGAGACACTATTGTCGGGACTCTACAATAGGACAAGGCAGACAAGGTTCTTCACAACTTCATACAGTGAGGGGACAAGGCAAGACATGAAAGAGGAATTGTATGGACACACACACGCATATACTCTCTCTCACACACAAAATTGATCTTGACATTGTTCTATTGCTGTTGTGTGTTTTTTTTCTAATCTTCAAACATTAAATCATTTCTTTGTGAATGAAATATAGTACAAATGATTATTCTTAACCAAAACAACAAAGGTTGTATAAACACACGGGTTATTTTTGACCCACTTATGGAAAAGTGTAGGGTCCATTCACTCATGTGTCTAAGGGTTAAATTAACTAAATTAATTAACCATGTTGTTTTATGCAGGTCATTTAAACAAGAATAGCATGTGAAATTTTTACAGCAAAAGGAGCATTTAGGGTCAGCTTTAATAATGTCTACAGCAGTCCAAAACCTTTTTTAATGTTAAAAAGTTATTGGATGTACTAAAGGGCAGTGTTGGGAAGGTTACTTTTAAAATGTATTCCACTACAGATTACAGAATACATGCCCCAAAATGTATTTTGTAACGTATTCCATTACGTTACTCAATGAGAGTAACGTATTCTGAATACTTTGGATTACCTATTATATTATCATGCTTTTTACAACTACATGAATGTACTATTGCTGTGTGATTTATTACTATTACTGAAATCTTAATATAAATGAGTAACAGTAGGGTGGACATTAGGTAAGGCTGCACTTTTTGCAGCGATCTCATATAGAAAACTGTTTCACGTGTATATAAAACAGGTCCGCGGCTCCGAACCGTAGTAAAGGGACATCTGGCTAATACGTCGGGTTCATGTCAGGCTCGTAGCTGAAAACTAGCTTTACTTTGTTGTCTGGGTCAACTTTCCTAGCGAGAGACAGAGAGAGGTGTTGAAAGGCTGCTCCAACGGAACTTACTGTTTCGGAGAAAAACACGAAAAAAGTGTACAGTCGAGTCTTAATAGCTTACTTACAACTGGGCTCGTCAGGCACTCTTTTTGGCTGCAGTGGTTATTATTATATTTACGTGCTCGTACTTTTCCACTCCCCTTTTTCTCCCTCCCTCGCTCACAAACACATAACGGGTATGGCAGTCAATTCTCCCTGCAGCATGGACTACACTGCACATGAAGCTACATTCTTTTCGGGCGATGCCTGTAACACTCTGCCTATTGCCTTCATATTAAATCATTTTTGTGAATAATTTAAAATATTTCTTCACGTTATTATGCGGGCCGCAAGGAGGGGTGACATGGGGCGCGAGATTGAGACACAGACATTAGAGCCTCTTAATGTGTGTTTTGTCAAAAGTAGAGAGGGCATAGCCGAACATATGAAACAGGAAAATACCGCCGTGTAATCCCTTTATTTCAGCAAAGTAACTGTATTCTGAATACCAACTTTTTAAACGGTAACTGTAACGGAATACAGTTACTCATATTTTGTATTTTAAATACGTAACGGCGGTACATGTATTTCGTTACTCCCCAACTCTGCACATAGATCTGTAATCTTGTACTGAAGGCTGCGACTGAGTTCCAGAATGATCTCATATTCATGTAATTCCTAGGGACGCGGGAACTTGTGTTTGTAACGTGGAACAGGCACAACTTCTGATAAGAAGTCATTGCAGCTGAACAGACAGACAAAAAAGAGCGCTGCCTTTGTTGAAAGTTAACTGACTCCCATAGTCTGAGTGAATTCTGCACGTGACCTCACTCAGTTGCAGTTTTTTGATTGATTGTTTTG
This sequence comes from Pelmatolapia mariae, assembly GCF_036321145.2. Classification (NCBI taxonomy): domain Eukaryota; kingdom Metazoa; phylum Chordata; class Actinopteri; order Cichliformes; family Cichlidae; genus Pelmatolapia; species Pelmatolapia mariae. Next base: position 4,255,685 of record NC_086243.1, on the reverse strand, counting down.
TTTTTGCTGTTGTTTTTTTAAGGGAAAAATGAAGAAAGACCTTCAATTCAAACAATGCCAAAATGCCTCAAGGTGCTTTATATTGTAATGTAGACCCTACAATAATACATAGCAAAAACCCAACAATCATGTGACCTCCTATGAACAAGCACTTTGGCAACAGTGGGAAGGAAAAACTCCCTTTTAACAGGAAGAAACCTCCAACAGAACCAGGCTCAGGGAGGGGCGGGGCCATCTGCTGCGACCGGTTGGGGTGAGAGAAGGAAGACAGGATAAAGACATGCTGCGGAAGAGAGACAGAGATTAATAACAAGTATGATTCAATGCAGAAGAGGCCTATTAACACATATTGAGTGAGAAAAGTGACTGAAGAAGAAATACTCAATGCAACATGGGAATCCCCCAGCAGCCTACACCTATTGCAGCATAACTAAGATAAGATTCAGGGTCAGCTGATCCAGCCCTAACTATATGCTTTAGGAAAAAGAAAAGTTTGAAGCCTAATCTTAAAAGTAGAGATAGTGTCTGTTTCCCAAACCAAAACTGGAAGCTGGTTCCACAGAAGAGGGACCCGAATACTGGTATACTGCTCTCCCTCCCATTCTAATAAAAACCTACAACCTATGAAAAGTATGGTGGCCATGAGAGGTCAAATGGACTGCAACTTAAGAAAACACCAGAACAATGCTGAAAAAGCACACAAAACACAGTGGAGATGGGGAAAAAAAACACAACAGAAGTTAAATAAAACACACTACAAGTAGAAAAAAATCTCACAAAATATGACAGAAATGTTTTTGGGGCGATATTAATGTCACGGACCAGCTGTGGAAGTGACAGATACCAAAACATGTGAAGGGCTGCACTGAAACATGCTTAAAAGAACCATAGGATTCATCAGTGTTGTGAGTAAAAAAAGATGTAGGTAATGTGTGTTTTAATGGCATCATCCATATAATACTGTGGATCCATTTTTGCTATTAGCCCTTCACTGTTAGCATATCACTTCCACAGCTGTCCGTCACGCTATTGTCTCCCCAAAAACACAACTGTTTCTTATTTATTTATTTTTTTTACAGTTTTGCTGCATTTTTTTCTCTTTCAGTTCCTTGAAGTTACCTTCAATTGTTTTTTGTGTGCTTTTGCAGGATTTTTCTATTTGGTGGTGTTTTCTTAGGTCGCAGAGGATTTGAAATCAAAGGGTCAATGTAGAAGAGGGACAAAGGGAATCTGGATAAGAAAGGAAGTGAACTACCGAGACAGGAAGGATATATAGTAGGTAAGAGATTGTAGGAGGGAGAAGAGATAAGTGCTGACTGGATCAAGAGAAGAGAGGAGAAGAGAAGAGCGGTCTAGTTACAGGTTGTGGGGGCCTTTGTAGGCTGAGGTACATGGTACTGTGGCATGCTGTAATCAAGTCCTCTCACAGACTGACAGCTTGGCACTTGTTTACAGAGGACTTTAATTTCCCTGACAGTCCTTTCCCTCCACCAATCACTCCATCTTCCCTTTGCCCATTCTGTGTAGAGTCTTGTCTTTATTTTTCTCCCTCTGTTACCTTTGTCTCACTCTCGCTCTCCTTGCTCTCTCTATCGTACCCTGTCACTCAGTCGTAACCCCATTTGCGCCGGCAACAAGTTAATGGTTGCTGCTACAGCTGAAAAAGCTTCCTGTTTTCTTCTGCACAAATCCATTTGTTTTATCATCATTCATTTTTGTCTATTTACACAGGCCTGAGGGGGAGGAATTGCTGAAGCATTTGGGCAATTTTTTGTGTTATTTCCCAAGCTTAGCCTGGGGATAGAATCTCAGCAGAGCTAATTTTCAGTCCAAACTTGTTGCTACTGTTACTGCACCAAAGTGGATGGTAATTTATGTATGCTTCCATTTCCATCCGTACTGCAGGCACACCGAACACCCACCCTTCTACAAAAAGGTGTCAAGTCATGATAGTATAATCTTATGTATTAAGAAGATGGAGCAAACTATGGATTCATTTTTTACTTGTTGAAAATCTCTTCAGTGTGAGCAAAGGGCATGACTATTTAGAGCTACAACAAAACAAAGATATTGCCACTGACGTACTATTAACCAACACTGTCCATTGGTTTTTTACTTCTCTTGACATCCAGTCAATAGATTTAGTTCTACAGTAGATTTCAGTAGATTTATTATTATTATTATTACTATACAGCGGGACACTGTTCTATTCTTGCTAATTTATTTTATTTTTTAATTACTGTTATAAAGTAACAGTAAATAAGAAGACCACATACAAGGACATTACAGAAGGGCTTTGAGAATTTGAATGTTTGAAGATACATTACACACTATTTAGCTTCTAAGAAAAGAATCTCTGTATATGTCTATTACCCATGGTAGAATTTAACCACAACAGTATTGTAAAGTAAAACTTGCAGGACAAGATGTTTTTAAACTTTATTTTGGTTCAAGGTAAGAAAAACTTTTGAGAATGTTTTAAAAATCAGATTTATTATTGATCCTGAGCACTGAAAGCTAAACTCATTGTAGATAATGTTTCCAAATAACTGTTACAATATGGCTCTGTTTTTTGTTTAAAAATAGCTTCTGAGTAGCAAAGCTCGGTAAACTGTAATAAAGCGCCTTCTAATGGCCTATTAGAAGAGTTTTAAAATAGACTCGAGGAGAAAATAGTCTGTAAAGGTTAGTGACCACAATAAACAGCTGTGTTTATTGAACAAATAAACAGCTGAAGCACTGAACTTAAAATGTTAGCACTCACATTATTAACTAAAATTCTCTAATACTCACTACATGGAAAAAATACACACATTAATAGATGACAATGAACACAAACAACACACTAAATTCAAGATGGGGAAAACATCACCTGAATTAGCCAGTAATTTCAGTGTTAAATGTGGAATTTGAAAAACCTCTAGTAAACTGCCCTAAATGGTTCAACTAGGACTCAGGTTGGCTTTCTAGAGTGGGTCAGGTAGATAGTGAGGAGTCTTTGACACTAGAGAAAACTGTGGATCTGAACCATAGTGCAACTAAACTTATTGTGACTGTGTGCAACTAACTTGCAGTCTCCCTGCAAATTTATAATTTAATATAACAAATACTGATGTACATTTTTTGCAAGGGCAAGTTGCTGAGCTCACACAGCGCTGTTGCTAGTCCTTTACAAGACCCTAACCCAAAACTCCAACCCCAATTTTTTTTATTAGTGTGTGGTCAAATTTGGGACTTTGCAGGGTGGCTTTATGATTATTATTTTTGTTTTGTTTTAATATTCTTATCCAATATATCCAATACACTGGGGACAGATTGTAATTCATTTTTATGTAAGAAAGGCCAGAGAAAATGTCAGGCTTTTATCTTTAATCATTTTTGAGATGCATGCATCTCCATGTTTGGACTTTGCCTTGGATTTGAAAGTGCAAAAAATACATGCTTGGAATTGGTCGACATATCATTTTACAAAAAAATATAGCTTGAAAATTATTTTGCATGTGAAATTAAAATTTTAAAAGGCATCATTATATGTATAGCCCAAAAAATTATAACATTTTTCAGCAAATCAGAGGTAGTCAAGCAGAAGATCCACAATGTTTTAGGAAGCAATGACCTTTAAGTGAGTCAACACTAAAAGGTTGAGTCCCAAAAATTTAAATGATTGTCTTATGTATTTTAAGTCTTTCTGGGAGGGAGGGGGGTGGGGTGGGGGGTGTAACTGTTTTTAACTGTTGTTGTTGGTTTCATTCCACAGATCTACCCCAGTCTGTGTGAAAGGTGTTATTATAGGACACAATGACCACAACATTACTTCAGTATTTACCAAAGATGTTGCTGTGATGTATAGATAACTGCATTAGTGTATCTTCTCTTTGCCCACTGCAGGCCTGTTGGGTTTTGGCTGACCAGGGCTCAGTCTCTGCTCTACTGCAATGAGCATGGAATGCTGGGCTCCTTCGCTGAGGAGGTGATGAGCTGTAGCTGCCCCGTGGAGCAGCCAACCTGCCAAGGAGTCATCCCCTGTGTTGTAGGGACTTCCACCACCTCCTGCGCCCTCTGCGCCTCTGACAACGCCACCCGTTGTGGAGCCTGTCATCACGGCAACATCCTCCATCTTGGTTCCTGTCGACCTAGCATTGCTGCATCGCTAGATCATTACCTGAACTTTGACTTGGACATGCCTGATGCCGAGGTTCTCAAAGCTCCTCAATTATGTATTCCACTGGTTCTCAAAGCTCTGTGGGACAAATTAAACAAACAGTGCCTCAAAGGGCTCACATGCCATCAATTGTTAAATTGTTTTTGTGTTAAATCTTTATACTGAACATACAAGATTTACATAACAGTACAAATATTAGTCATGTACAGTTTTTTTTGTTCAAAAAGGAATACAGTATTAAACAGGGATTGAGAGGGAGTTTCAAAATAGAAAGCTGACTCTGAAGTACCTGCAGTGCAAAGAGTCCCTTCATTCAGCAAGCTCAGGAGCAAAAACTCATACTATGCTTTTTTAATAAATCACTACAGCAGTTATTTTTTAGCCCTCAAGAGGTCTAAGTTGTCACTGTTGAACCTCTGCCTTAACTCTAATCCTAGTTCACAAGCCTTCAAATTGTGGCTCTTTAGACCTACTTGAGTGTCTTCCTTTGGCTTTGACAAAAAACTTGATAAATATGAAAATGATCCTCTTAATTTGCTGAACCTCAATAGCAATGGCTAGCAAAGATGTGGAAGCAAATAGGTCATCTTTAGCCCCTCTAGCTATGGATTCCAAAAACCAGGAAAGTAGAGATTTTCACAATGTGTGGACAGATCTATTTGCTTTCACCACCAATGCTGCTGACTTACCAGTATGCATGACCTACAGCTGGACCTTAGTCAAAATTAAATTGAAAGTGGCCATTTTTAAATTCTTATGATATTTGAAGCTTTATTCATCAAAATACTTTCAGTCTGATTAATTTGTGCAAACCCAGGTAGGATTCAAAGTGGCCTTCTGAGCTTTATAGTGACTCTTTTTCAAGGTATGCCTTTACATTTTTTCTTTACAATAGTTCCCTTTTATTGCTTTTTACTATAATAAAAATAACTTATATTAAACAAATGTATTTATTATTTATTTATTATAATTAAATAATCAAATTTTATAATGCCAATGCCTACTCTAGTTAATCAGAATGTCTAATTTTTGCTTTTTATTAAAATGTCTTTAAAAATCATTAAAAGTTTTACAAGGGGTCTAAGGAGCCAGAAAAGCGTCTGGACTTCTTTAAGTTTCATCTGAGAAGCTTCTTCAGTTCTAAAAGCAATTGGTGGAGAGTCCCAAATTTTAAGCCCTATGGGAGTGTCCCCAAGAGGGTCATGGACCCCCTATTGATCCTCTACCTAATCACACGAGCCATGGTGTGAAAACGGGTGTGGGTCACAATCAGCCAATGTTTCGGGTGAACCCATTGTGAAGCCTAGCCCAACCCTATCATGTGATTTATTGAGGCCAAATGGGCCAGGATGTGAGTGGGCGTTAAGGCGTCTAGGAAGGGGTCTCAGAACTGGATTATAGATGGCAGACTTTCTCGGATGAGAGGTGAAACGTCTTCAAGAAAACTTAAAGAAGTCCAGACGCTTTTCTTTCCAAGCTCCTTAGAATACGATGACCTGGATGACTGAGAACCTTCACAGACATTTTACAAGAGTTTTCAGCATTTGTAAACTAAAGTTGTAAAACATCTATTGTGGGTCTTGATGAGATTTATAAATTCTGGCAAAGGTGGTAGTTGAAATTTAAAATTTGGTAATAGCTCAGTTTGAGAACCAGTGCATTAATTATCTATCTGCTTATTGCATTGACTGCAGCCTCACGGTTTGTTAATCCCTCTTCAGGTAAAGTACCTGCTTCAGCGACTGGACAGCAGGATAGAGGTCCATGCCATCTATATCAGCAATGATGTCCGCCTGGGAAGTTGGTTCAATCCTGCCTGGAGGAAGAGGATGCTACTAACACTCAAGAGTAACAAAAACAAGTCCAACCTCATCCACATGCTAATGGGCATTTCTTTTCAGATATGCTCAACTAAAAATTCAACACTGGAACCCGTGCCTGCTGTCTATGTGAATCCTTTTGGGGGAAGTCACTCAGAGAGCTGGTTCATGCCAGTGAACCAGCCTGACTTCTCTAACTGGGAGAGAACTCGACTGGACAGCGTCACCACTGCACAGTGTTACAACTGGACTCTGTCTCTGGGCAGCAAGTGGAAATCCTTTTTTGAAACAGTGCACATCTACCTGAGAAGCCGCATAGTCACGGATGATCCAACAGTGAATGAAACTCTCTTCTATGAGCCATTGGACTTGGATGATCAGACCTCCAACCTGGGCTACATGAAGATCAACACGCTGAAGGTGTTCGGATACAGCATGCACTTTGACCCTGAGGGCATCAAAGATCTGATTCTCCAGTTGGACTACCCCTACACACAGGGCACGCAGGATGCCGCCTTTCTGATGTTACTGGAGATGAGAGACCGGATTAATCGGCTATCTCCACCAGCACCACAGCCATTAGATCTGTTTTCTTGTCTCCTGCGCCACCGCCTCAAGCTGTCAGCCGGAGAGGTGGCACGAATCAAGGACTCTCTGCAGATCTTCAATTCCAAGCTTCCCAATGCTTCACCTGAACCTGAGCTGGCCCAGCTCTGTAGCTAGCTAGTTTAGCACAATCGCCAGGTTCAGGAATGATGCTGTTCATAGAAAGAGGAATTGCTACTTCAGGGATGACCCTACTGAGATGGCCTTTGGACCCGAATCGTCTAGATTAACGTACTCTGAAGAAGGTTGAATGCTTGGCCTTTTTGTGGTCACTCTCAGTTGGTTTTCTGGTGTTTTACCTTTGACAAACAGCATCATGTCCTTGACTTTTCGGAGAACGAGGGATACTTTGACTCAGTTTAGGAGGCTGTACTGAACCCGCCCGGAGGTTCACTTTTGCTATTACTGCCCTGCAAACTGCGTAACTGGACAAGGCTAAAAAGGTTTCTTTCACTGACAAGTTTTTGTGATTTGGAACAATAAAAAGAAGAACACACATAAGACACCTGCCTTGCAAAGACAAACGCGGTTTTCTTATAAGAGGAACTCTTCAGAGGTCTTCAAAAATTAGCGGAAGAGGATTTCCCCTTTTCTAACCCTATTTTCTTTGGCTACAGAACAATCTTGAGGGAAGGGAAAATGGGATAATTATATATATGTGGTGAATGAGTTGTTATGTTATGCTTAACAGTTTAAAATTTGATAATCCTGAACCCTGTCACTGTCTTTGAATATTTCTTTTTAATCCCTACCTTCCATTTTATCTGGCATTTGAAAACTTGTATCTATGCTTAACATCTGAGTGAGAAGCCTGTTAGTGATGTTCTGTCCTTGGTGGCTTGTCTGTACCAAAAGAAGGTAACACATTGGCAATTTGAATGGCAAAATATCGTAAATGTTGAGTTATTATTCTTTCACTTCTGAGCTGAAATAATTCATAATGGAACCTTCAGATGTGGTAACAAAAAGGTCTGCGGATACAGCGCTGTAAATAACGCTCCATCTAACCCAGGTTGTGGACAAGTGCACATTGCTTTTTAGATAACTGAGTTCAAAGACCAAAAAAATGTTTATAACAAAACAAACTCATGCCTTATATGGAGAGTCAATGTTAAGGTAAGAAGCACATTTAGTTTCTGTGTTTGGTTTCCCTGCGAAGGTTGTATTGCTTTTTATATTTCAATATTTCTACCAAGACAGAACAACAGACGCATTCTCCAGAGTACGTGGTAATGTAGCTTTTCCATGTAAATGCCAGTCACTCGTTCTGCAGGTACTTGTTTTGATTTGGTGTTGTGAAACTTTTGAATCACCATTCACAGTGCACACCAGTACATGCATAATGTAATTGTTCTGCAAAATCCTCCAATGAGATAAACTTTCAGTAAATAATAGAACATGGTTGAATTTATGGTTTTAAAAGGTTTTCAGTGGTTCGGTTAGTCTCAGGTCTATGAAACTTTTTTTTTTTTTTTCTGACATATGGGTCCAATGTGAGCTGCAGTTACCACGGCAACTGGAGTTACAAGGTTTCTGCGGGGCGGTGATGGTACACTTGAAAGCTGCAAACTTAACCAGGATGATACTTGATATGATTTTACATTTGCTTCACTAATTTCTCACTGAAAGTTAGAAAACCTTGTATGTCATTATCAACAGTTCTTCTGTGCTCAGCTTGCTTAAGTAAAAACAAAGTGATTTATCTATCTGAGAGCCTTTTCCTTGTTTACAAAACTGTCTTTAACCCTCACTGTTACGCCTGTTATATAGCATTATTGCCATATTACCTCTTTGCCTGCATGTTATAACGTTGTCTTTGGTCAATTCAAAGACATATTGATAAGATTAGCTGTGAAAATGGTGTCATGGAAAAGTGCAATGATGGTGGCGGATGTGGTCAGAACTACAGTAATAGTGGTAGGAAGGGGAGGGGGTGACACAACAGACCGTCTCATCTTACCACCACTAGCTGTTCATTGTTCAGTTTTTCACATTTGCATTTATTTATTTCACAGATATATCTGTTATTAAGTAATTTCTTGTTAAGTAAATGTGTCACACTATCAGTATTGCATACGCTATATAAGTTGTTTCTGTTTCCTGTCCACCTAATGGGTGCCAGGCAGAATTATTAACCTGGAAAAATGGGAAGCTAATCAAAAAAACCAAAACAAATTCAGTCATTTATTTTGTTTTCATGTCCTTACTGAAACCATTTGACTAATTTGCAGCTGTTTTTATGCCAGATATGCTGGTTAGAAACCAGCCTTGCATAAACATTTAGACTTTTTCAACACAGTCATGTTCGATAATATTTGCAGCTTTTGACGGTGGACTTATAAATTAGGTCACCATGCTGCAGTTTCCAACTAAAGTAAAGGCAGGTAATGCATTTTCTGTGGATCAATTTTTCAAATGAAGAGGAGAATTCTTGTGCATCTACAGGGAGGCAAAAGGAAGAAGTGGTAACAGGTCAAATATTTCAGTATTTTATCTCAGTCTCAAAGCCAAGTAAATTATCAGCAACTAAGTGATGTTGTTAGACTTTAAAATTATTGTTGCTAGTTTGTGCACTAATCTTATACTAAAGTCTTATACCCTTTTTAAATATTTAGTCAGCTGTTGCCTGCATGTAACAACCAATTACAGCGACTGGAAAGAAGCCAGTCAAAGCCAAACAGAACAGGTTAATCTGATGTAACTCTAACCTTTTGGTTTTACAAGAAAAAAAAAAAAAACAAGATTAAGAACAGGATTAACTGCATTAAACTCCCTGCCTCAGAGGCTCATTTATGGGAAGTTAGAGAGAAGAGTGAAAGACAAAAATGTGCATTTTACAGTAACATTCTGTTAGTATGGTTCAATTAATTTAATTTAGAACATTACTATATTTTTACAGGGTGATGCTATAAAACTAGTGATGCGAGAATTTCTACTGTATTTTCTCCAAAATTGTTGCTATTTCAAAAGTAAATATCTATTGAGTCTGCAATTAGTGTAATTTCACTTGGTGATGCTGTTCTTTCAGTCACTGTCCACAGTTCATGCAAACAAAGATGCTACTATAACTACAGTTAAATGGAAGCACTCAATATTTTAAAACATACTACTAACACAGACCCTTATTCACTAATATGTGAATAGAAATGTTCTCACTGTGTCCACAAAATAAAAGCACAGAGGAAATTATCATTGGATTCATGAAACAGGTTGATAATGGAGAGGGTGAAGAAAACAGCTGGAAGACAATGGCAACCACATCTGTCAGCTAAAGATTAGGAAACTCATTGCAAATATAAGAAAACATGAGTAAGTGCAATATTGCAGAGAAATTAGATTGTCAATGAATTTTCAACCATTATGTTGAAGATTTGTTGGTGTGTTTGGGATCATTGTCCAGTTGCATGACCCAATGTCAGCAAAGCTATGGATAGATGGCTGTACATTTGATTCTAGAACACTAAGAATGCTTGAATATTAATGGTACACAAAGGAATTGATGCCAACTCAATGACTGCAGGGTATCCAGGTCCTATAGCTGTGAAACAGCCCCAGCTCATCCCTCCACCACTGTGCTTGACAGCTGGTATAAGGCATTTGACAAAAATCAAACACAACATATCAGTACAAACTTGGAGCTGTGCATTATCACCAAACATTTTGACTTCGGTCTCATCCATCCAAGGGACATTGTTCCAGAAGTGGTTTCTTCAAATGTACCTTTCCAAACCTTTCCAACACCAGGCTGCCATGTTATTTTTAGAGATAAGAAGCTTTTTTTGGGTAACCTTTCCACACCAGTCATATTTGTTGCATCTTTTTCTAATTATACTGTCATGAACTGTAACATTTAACATGCTAACTGATGCCTGTAGACTCTGAAATGTAACTCTTGGGTTTTCTGCAGCATTCTCTGAGGATTGCAGAGTCTCAGCTTGGTCTATAACGTAATAATAATAATAATGGATTGCATTTATATAGCGCTTTTCGAGACCCTCAAAACGCTTTACATTACAATTCCACTATTCATTCACTCTCACATTCACACACTGGTTGAGGCAAGCTAGAGTTGTAGCCACAGCTGCCCTGGGGCAGATTGACAGAAGCGAGGCTGCCATATCGCGCCATCGGCCCCTCTGGCCAACACCAGTAGGCGGTAGGTGAAGTGTCTTGCCCAAGGACACAACGACCAAGACAGACAGAGCTGGGGATCGAACGGGCAACATTCCGGTTACAAGATGAGCTTCCCAACCCCCTGAACCACAGTCGTAATAGACTTAAAACAGTTTGAAAATGTCCTTTTTACCCATCCCAGATTGATTAAATTCATTTCAGTTTTATTCATATACTGGTAAATCACAACATTAGTCATCTAAAAGCACTTTGTATTGTAAGGTAAAGACCTTAGAATAATACAGACAAAACCCCAACAATCAGACAATCCCCTATGAGGAAGCACTTGGTGACAGTGGGAAGAAAAAACATACTTTTTAACAGGAAGAAACCTCCGGCATAACCAGGCTTAGGGAGGGTCAGACATCTGTTGCAATAAGTTGGGCCTGAGGGGAGAAGAAGAGAGCAGAGAGGTACAGTACAAAGGACAAAGTGTAGAAGAGAGCCCAGAGTTGAATAATAACTGATTAAATGCAAAGTGGTGTATAAACACACAGAAAGTGAAAAGAGGTCAGAGAAAAAGAAATGCTCAGTGCATCATCGGAAGCCCCCAGAATTCTAGGACTTGATTCAGCCCTAACTATCAGCTTTATCAAAAAGGAACGTTTTAAGGCAAATCTTAAATGTGTAGAGGGTGTCAGTCTTCCAATGAGAGGCCTGAAAACCTAAAGCTCTGTCCCCATCCTAATTTTAAATATGTTAGGAACCACAAGCAAGCTAGCAGTTTGAGAGTGAAATGGTCTGTCAGGGTGATATAGTACTATGACTTAGTGACTAATTTAAGATGTGATCAGGCCGGTTTATTCAAGACGTTGTGTGTGAAGAGAAGAATTCTTCCACTCTGGGTTTAACAGGGAACCAATCAAAGGAAGATAATTTGGGAGAAATATGGTTTCTTTCTAGTCCCTGTCATCACTGCAACATGCTGGATCAAGTGAAGGCTTTTTAGGAAGTTGGTCAAAAATGACTCCAAGATTTCTCACATCGTTACTGGTGGTCAAGGTAATGCCATCCAGAGCAAGTATGTGGTTTGTCACCAAGTTTTTAAAAGATTTTTAAGGCTGAAAACAATAACTTCAGCTTATGTGACTTTAGAAGTAGGGAATTAAAGGTCCTCCAGGCTTTAAGACGGGGGTCTCAAACTCACGGCCCGGGGACCACCTGCGACTCACATCACCCCTACTTGCGGCCCATATATTGACGTGAAGAAATATAATGCAGTTTGGCACTTGAGGATTAGTTTGTTGTTGTTGCAAAAGTAGAAATTGAGTCTAATATACATATTGCTTGCTTAAGTAATAACAAAGTGGTTTATCGCTTTGAGGACCTTTTTGTGTTGATTAAGAAGTAACATATTAGCAATAAAGTATTATACAGATAAGACTGTCTTCAGCTTTTCCAACACATATTGGTGAGATTCACTATGAAAATGTTGAAGTATGAAGTGGAAAATGCAATGCTGGTAGTGGGGTTAAGGTTAAGGGGATGAGGTCTGACTGAACTAGACATCTAATACAAAATACAATCTAATACAAGGAGGGTAAAACATTTTTAAAACTTTATAGTCCTACATTCTTAAATTCTTAATTGGTATTTTCATGTTTCCTGTTCAACAACCAGGATAATCAGTCAGAAAAAATGGGCTACTATCCATTGATGACAGAACATAGATGGCCTGAAAAGCTTCAGGTTTGCTTTACTCTAGGTGTTTATAAGAAATTTGATTGATTGTTTTGATTCACTTGTATCTCTGAAATAGAGAGTCCATTGAGCCTCAAAATCTTGTTCTTAAAGGTGAATTATCATTATTATTATTAAAGTTGAATATTTCAGTTTCTCATTGAAACATTCACTATTAATTTTTTTAGTATAGTGTTAAATTGAACTGAAACGATTTTGTAAACTTGGAAAACTAACTAAAATTAAATAATAATAGGGGAAATATCCCTAGCTTTAATATGTATTACTTTGGTAAAAATTGCATTACACGTTCCTGTTGAGACATTGATGGATGTGTTTATTGGGACTTTGGATGTCTACAAAAGGGTGAGTCAACTGCTTTCAAAAACGCCTGTGTTTTTATTGTAATACCTGTACTAATTTTTGTAAATCTTGCCTCTGACGTATGCCCTCCATATTATAGTAATTAAAAAAAGACTAAACACTGAAAAAACTGAACTGAAAAACTATATAATTAAAAAGTAAATACTCTGGGAAATAAGCCTGAAAGCCTGAGAGTGATGTGCTCTATCAGGATAACGTGGTACTGTCGGTCTTAAGAGATGATAGGCTCTGATCAGTTAGGACTTGAGTGTACGAGAGAAGGATTTCACATTAAATTCTGGATTTAACAGGAAGCCAATGAAGTGTGACCAGAGGGAGTCCCATTCCTACTGCGGTACTTTGTATCAGGAAACTAGGACAACCTGATAATACAGAATTGTAACAGTCCAGCCTAGAGGTAAGAAATGCATGAACTAATGTGTAGCGTCATTCTGAGAGAAAAGGTTTCTCATTTTTGATAACATTACACGAAAAAGAGAACACAGTCCTAGAGATTAAACATTTTTAAAGTTTCAAATAATACAGCTAGAAGGAAAAGAAAATTGGAAATTCAGAAAAATAATACACCACAGTTTTATGCTAGGCAGAGATGGCAAATTTGAACAGTGTTCAATTAAAGAAACAATAAAAAGCAGATGAATACAGATATGTAGAAATGAAGGGAAAAGACAGACAGACAGAGGTTCTACAAAAGACTACATGAACAAAGAAATGTGACAGAAATGTCATACTTTCATCATAATTTCCACCATTTGCGATTTGACTGGCATTTATATAATTATACCGTCACATTGTGCCCTTTTCTTCTGTAATGTCACGTGAGACTAGAGAGATGGCTTCAACACTATCTCATCGCACCAAGTTTCTAAGATAAGTCTAACAGCAGCTTGGAATATGTATTAAAAATGTAAAAAGTTAAATGGAAACTTTGCTGTTGGGTTTGAGGTAAATAAAGGCTGGTTCATATTCTCTTCACAGCAACTTTCTGTGTTGTATTCATTATGCTTGTACAATCAAACTGACCTCAGTGCATCCATGAGGCAACTTGCAAAGCATCGCAGACCTTAGGTTCAGACCCTCTGAGGTCTACATCTTACCTAATTCTGTTATTAGAGCATTTGTTCTTTTTAAAAATTGCTCTCTCAGGTCTTTGCACTCAAAAAACCAAAAACAAAGAACAAACAAACAAACAATGGACGGATGGCATTCTACCTCGAATGCATCAAACTGTTCACATGTTTTTCCTTTTTGCTTGTCTCCAACACATTTGATATAGTTTTTATCCATTTTGAACATTCAAATGGAAAAGCTTTTAAAATAAATAAGAAGCATATTTAGCATGTCTAATGTCAAAAGATATACGATTTTATTTAGCATGTCACAAAAACAAAACATATCCCATGACAGGTCACCAGTAACGTAGTGGATGCTAAGTGATCTTCTAGAAATTATTTTCTTCAAATTTCCTCAATTGGGTCTACAATAAGAGGACAATTCACACTGCATGTAAATTGCCTAAATGACATTGAAGCTGTGACTTTAGCCTGGTGAAATTTTTACATGCAACATCAAAATGTTCACCACAAAATGTTTAATATAATGGATGCACAAACTTCCAATTACCCTCAGCTCTTCATAATAAGATGAATGTCCTCTAATATATGGAAGGCAGTATTTTTTGTAAGATGAAAAGCCAATTTCCTGAGTTGTCAGGGCGCAAACAGGAACCAAACGTACACTGTCACATTACATCAGGCTGCTGGTTTATCTGCTAGAGGAAGCAAGAGAGGAATGGGGAGAGAGAGAGAAGAGAGAGAGACAGGAAGAGTGACAGAGATGAGGTGAGGGAGTGCTACACTGGCCAGCTCAAGCTGTCTGTATTTTTTTCCCCCTCTACCCCATAATGATGTGGGGAAGGACTCACTCTGCATTGGGTTAATAAACAGTTATTCATCTTCAGCATGGCACCCAGGAAACAGAAGTGGGTTTGCCCTTGGGCTAATCTTCAGGCCCGTGGAAGACAGCCAATCCATCAGAGCACTATTTAGACTGCAAACTGCAAACTTTCTGGACCTCCCAAAGAAGCGAGGGGAAGCAAGAGAAAATGAGAGAGTGACTGAGGAGGGAGTAGATGACATAGAGCGAGAGATGGAGAGAAGATAAGGTTAAAAGAAAGTGGGAGGGAATGAAAAGGTGAGGAGGGTTGGGCTCCTAGTTCTGCTGTGATTTATGATGTTTAGAAAGTCAGACTGTTTGAATTAATGAGGTAGAATTGGTGAAATCGACCAGTGTGTGTGTGTGTGTGTGTGTGTGTGTGTGTGTCTGTGGACTTTATGCCTGTGTACCTGTAGGTCATTTGACACAGTCATCAATAATGGTGTAGATTTGAGTTCTGAAATTACTTTCAAATTACATTATTACAAATGTATCCAGAGAAATGATTCATGTTTGCTAACAGTGTAAGGCATTTAAATGCAAAGTTGGAGCTTGTTTGACCTTGACTGAGAGAGAGGCAGGCAGGGAGACAGTTGTTCTTATCATAAGGTGGTTTATTGTAAGTGTATCAACAGCAACATCATGGCTGACAAATCTGAAATTCAAGTTTCATAGAGCTCATCAGTTTCACATGACAGCCTGCAAAAACATCCCAAAAAATAATTTATTCTCTATATTGCTTCCCAAGACTCACTAGGCAAACACATTTATTACCTCCCACCAAGTACAGACAAGGTCACATTACAAATTCACTGGTGCTGCAGAAGGAGTGTTTTTTCTTCTTTGTCAGCATTTTGAAGAAAAACTGCGATGAAAAATTGCTTGTTAGCTCTGACAAAATTACATGTCTGAACACATCACTTTCTATTTAAGAAACATGGCAAAAAATAAAAAACAGTTTTTTTCTTTACTTGTAATGCAAAATTTTTAGCAGTAGTATTTTGGTTTTCATCTACATGTACATAGCATGCAATTTTCAACTAGTGACAAGTCCTAATAATGTCAATGTGGCCACCCACTAGAGGGCTCCACTCACACCCAAGCTGGGAGGAAAGGTTCTGCTGTGTTTGGGCGCAATATGCTCAGTTCATGTTTGGAGGTGAATAAAGTTGGAGTGTAAAACTAGAGCTCCTGTGTCGTGTGTCACATGCCTCCATATCAATATATATAAGATAACTATAAAAATGTAACTATTTTTTACAGTGGAAATACTGCAAACAATAAAAATACAGACAAATATGTGAGAATAAAATGACAAAATTTTCTTGCATAAATATCAGCTAATATATTTGAAAAACCCAATAATTAATAAATATGCATCATGACTTTGGACAGTTTCACTGTGGCCTTTCTTCTTAGCTATTACATCCATCCACCCAGGTTGTTGGCAGGTAACTGAACTACACTGTAGACTTGAGTAGTATCTATTATTTTTTGTATTAAAGCATACTATCATACAGAGTGACTAAATTCCATTTCATTTTATTTATATAGAGCCAAATCACAACAACTGTCACCTCAAGGCGCTTTATATTGTCAGGGAAAGACACTACAATAACATAGAGAACAACAAACCCCTATGAGCAAGCACTTACAGTAGTGGAAAGTACAGCAAAAAGTGGTGACGGAAAAAAGTGTATTCTCTGGAAAGAGGAACAAAGACAAGGAGACCTGGTAGTGGAATAAGGAAGTGCATTCAAAGGAAGAAGCTGTCAAAGAGGATTGTAAAACTAGGCATATAGCAAAGACAGAAGTGGCAAAGGCTTTAAGTGAGTTGTATTGGAGGCTAGATACTAAGGAAGAAGAAATTACTTTGTATTGTGGCAGAAAGATTCAGCTGACTAGGATGTGCAGCAAGTTGGGGTGATAGATCAAGAAGGAACTGTACTAATGACTGAGGAAAGTTGTTGTGTTGAGAAGATATGTTTGAGAAGTTGATGGATGAAGAAAATGAAATGGAAAGGAGGACAGATGAAGAAATGTTAGTGAGCAATGCAGAGGTGGAAGAGAGGGCTATGAAGACAGGGATGGCATATCTGTGGAGGTGTGGAAATGTCCAGGAGAGAGGGGCTTAAGGAATGATGAAGTGTACTGGTACCAATTTTCAAGAACAAGTGTATTGTCCAGAGCTTGAGGAACTACTTGAAGACAAAGTTGAAGACAAATCAGAAAATCTATTTTGTCAGTTATAGTCAAGATACAAGTCTTCCATCAGTTTTCATCATTCCTGTTCCTAATTTCATCTGTGAGAATTCCAGTAACACATTCTTTCATAATCTTTGTCAAATTTCCTTTCCACTCACACTCATTTAAGAAAGAACATTTGCTGCTCAATTACAGAAGCAAGTTGTTTTACTAAAGCAGTCTCTTGTTGTGTATATTTTTCGAGTAGTTCATAAGTGGCTGGTACATATCAGGCATGTGCATTTGGGAGACGATCAGTTACAACAAAGCACACGTAACTTTCTGTTTTTCATCTTTTCAGATTTAGCCAACGTTGTGTGAGAGGTGAATGTAAATGTGCTTTCTTTGTCTCTGGCTCTTCACTTTCTGAAGAGCAGACTCCCACTCTGCTTCTGCGTAGTAATGTTCACTTAGCTTTCACTTGTTAAAGTCTGGCCATTATGAACTAGACAACTGTTAGCCATGATGATATTTCCAACCTCTATTTTATTTGAAACTGTTTTACAGAGAGAAGCGGACAGGCTGTTGCTCCCTGCATCACAGGACATTTGCATAAAGGGAAGTTTTGAACCCAGCGACTGTCAGAAGCAGCATTCGTGTGATTTCTTTCCATCGAAACAGATCTTTCTTTATGTAACTATAAAGGATATCAAAAAGTGTATTTGACTGCAGGAAGTGAGGACTCTAAAATTGGTAAATGTGGGACATAAACACTTTGCTGGCAAGCAGCACAGAGCAAAGTCACAGTGGAAGCCTGTACACTGTAATGCCCCTCGACAGAATCAAACTTTGTCTTCACTTCAGATTTCACACTTCACATTTTAGGCATCAGTCGCACAAGCCTAGAGACTGGTCACACCGGTCAATGAGAACATTCCACTTCAAAGTAAAAGTTGTGCCGTGCTGTGAAAACCCCCCCAAAACAAAACAAAACAAAACAAAGCAAAAAAAAGGGAATGTACATTTTACCAGGGGGTCACTGACCAGTCTCAATACAATTAGGTACACATGTTAAGTCTCACATGATAAGACTCAAGCTGAAAAGATTAACAGGTTATGGTGAGCATGCTAAGGTGGAACTCAACAAAGGTCTTTAGTCAGTGACCCAATTTTATTGTAAAATGCTGTTTTCTTGTTCTTGGCAAAATAAGCAAGTTCCCAGGACCAACGCTAGAGTCACTACAACACTTTTGGGTCACTCCATGTGATTCATTTGGGCTACTGAACCATTTTGTCTAATAATATTAGAAGGCTTGCATCATTATTTTTATTTATGTTTGACAGGCGCCAGCTGGAACTCATCCAGCTCAGCCAGAGGCAGCCTCGTGTATATAATTCCAACCTGCTCAGCAGCAGAACTCTAAGCTCTGTGAGCCCATAAACCATGGAGTCTCAACATCAGCATTTCAGCTCAGGGACGGGAAAAAATTTAACAGTTTTGTCGATTACTTCTGGTGAGTGAAACAGACATTAGGTATTTTGAGTATTACAAATTAAAAACTCTTAAGTAGAAATAATGACATATATGATATAAAAAAGTGGAATATTGCCCTGCAACAGGTGGTGAATTGATTAAATTGATAAAAGCAAAATCCATCAAGTGTACTGAAAACGCAGTGATGATCTACATTAAAAGAAGCAATCACACCACCAAAGACACAAACATTATATTTGATTACTTTCACCTATTCTTTTTTTGTTGCTTCTGGTGTGTTGTTTTCCCCAGATTAGTCCTCAGTATAATAAAAACTTCAATTTGTATGTGTTCATTGTTCATCCTGTTTGTTTCCTGTATGTCTGTATGTGAGTTGGCCACCATTTGGATTTATGGATATTGTTTTGTTGCCACCTTTTGGACTTTTTGGACATAAACCTCTTTTACAGAGTTAACTTGGGATGGAATAGCCCCCCTGAATGGGTACATGGTCAGCTGGCCAGGTTATTCAGAACACATCAAGGGTGAACTAACTGACTCCAGATGATGGTGCACAGTACCTTGGCCAGTTGCTCAGGAGGCTCTGAGAGTTCAACGATTTGTGCTGACAAAGTCTTCACTGACAACCAATACTCGAAGGAAGGGCCCCAAGGAGTTGACTTGCCCCCTAGAGGAAAAAGATTACACTCCATTACAACCAAGAAACTTATTCCCAGAACGAGAGCCCTTCGTCTCATTCAGACCCTGTGAAGATAAGAGGGACCCACAAACGGCCCTGCAGAGTCATGGTGCTCGGAAAAGGAATCGATATCAGGGATCAAGCAACTGAGGATAACCTATTGCAAATGATCTTGGTCACTTCAGGGAAGAGATGGCTGGGGTAACCGTGAATGGCTGCATCTACTGCTCCAAGGGGACTGTCTATAATTTCAGACACCTTCACTGAGTTTACTGAATTTGAACTGAAGCTCTATAATAAAAAGTTTAGGAATAGTTTAAACAAAAGAAGAGATTCAGAGAAGGAGAAAACTACAGGAATGAGGTTTAAAGGTCAACTCAAATGCTGTAGAAGAACGTGACCCCAGTGTTTGGCTAAACAGTTAGCCAGAGTTCAGAGAGAGATCTTTGATGAAAGAAGAGTAGGTACACACAAAGGTTGAACCTGAGGCTTGGCATAAAATGAAGATCATGCGAGTAGGGAAAGGTTGCCTGGAAGGATTTCAACAAGAACGAGGTTGGTTGAGGAAAGAGCCTTTAAAGCCTCAGGCGAGAAATAGGAAGATGAGCCTACTTCCTATTTCTTCCAGAACAGGACTGACACAACAAAAAGTAGAAAAAAAAGTGGTGAACGGGCACCAATCAAGTCTAAAACTGGCAAGAAATCTTCAGTTTATACCCATAATGACCAAAGATGGCAGGAAGGCATAGATGCCTGAGGTGCAGATCAAAGAGATTATCCCATACCAAGTGTGTGGAAGGATAGATAACAAAAAACAGTTTTCTGCACTAGGTTCACCTTTTGAGACCCAGCAGCCATACCCATCTTTTATATACAGTCTGTGGTTGTTCCTAATCTTTTTAAATATATGAACCATTAACTGACATTGCCTGCTTAGCGAACAGCCCTGATGCTGCGACTTCTCTGCACACTGTTCAGTTAACAGGCCATAATGCTGAACTCACGCTGGAAGTCCCAAACTGGCTTTCACTCGGTGGAAATCACTATAATTTCAAACAATATGGCCGTATCATCAGTGCTGATAAATGGTACAAAGACAGCATTACTGTTTGCAATTTTTAAAGCTTCTATTAATTATGAATATGATTTCTTTCACACTTGGGCAAAATTCTGAAATTAACTGAGGAACAACGTGGAGAAAAACATTGCTATGATAATATTTGATATGTACCTATGTATTATCCATCTATCCAGCCTTTCTCTTCTGCTTTAGCAATATAAACTTTGAAGTTGAATCAATGTCAGGCCATAATTTCGTGTTATAGTACTTCGTACCACAACATAGTCCAGTGAGTCATTATAAAGTTAATTTAACAAGCCAACTCATCAAATCTGTCATACGTGTGCTTTATGGCAACATACAAAAAGCAAAACCTATTTAGACCATGAGGGTAGGGTTCAAAAGAAATATCAAAAGTTAAAATAAAAGCAGTCCACAAAATCATACCAGTATCTGCTGTTTCCCTGGTGAGGAAACTCTGAGGAACATTTTGCAGAAGTTAATGAGAAAAAGTACCTTTAGGTTTTAATTTAATCCAAATTATGCATGCCTTTTGCTCTAGCAAGCAAGAGCTCCAGTTAGCATGTGGTGGGATAACAGTACCCCATCGTATATAGTACAGTTCTTCAACTGAAGAGAGAGAATCAGTACTGAGCCTTTTGGCAAATGCAGCTTTCTGTGAAATAAACATGTTTGGTTTGGTGTCTATACAATAAGACTTGATAGCTGTAATTAGCCCAGTGGAGTGGACTGAGCTTTATTATATTCACAAAACAGAAATACAGCAATTTAAACAGTGACAGGAACATAAAGCATATCCAACTGTTTTTCTGTGAGAATATCTCTGTTTGTTTCTTGCAGCTCTTTCACATTTTTCATCCAGCATACACTGAACGAATGAGTGACATAAAGACTGTGCTGGGTAGAATAAAAGAAGGAACTAAAAAAACTAGAAAATCAGACAATGAGAGGATGACAAATTGAGACAGAGGAAGAGGCAGACAGGCTGGCTGACATGCAAATATTCCCCAGCGGAAGTAGCTGTCCCTTGTGATAGTGATCCTGTCATTTGAGCAAGCGCCTGAACAAAAAGAGGATGGCATACAACAGAGGAGGACACTTTATCCTGTTGGGCAGAGCGAGGGGACTACTGCCACGATTCAGAGGCAAACATAGCCAGATACAGGGGATGGACAATATACATTAGTACGTGTTAACTGCTATCACACAAATGTAATTTCACACCTTTTGGGAAAAATTTCACAGTCTTTCATGGAAAGAATATATGAATATGGCCAAATTGTTTGTTAGCAAACTGTACAAAACATCATCCAGCACAGCAGCAAATCACCAAATTAAATATTAGTATGTGTAAATACTGTTTTTTGGGGCTTTTGGAAAATTGGGGGAGAAAATGAAAATTTTTCAATCATACCAATTTCCTGGGAAAGTTTGATATGTTTAGTGATGAAAACACACTATAATACTCGTAGGTCTTAGCTGTCATTAAGGAGAATAGCCATAACCTCACAAATTAAGCCAATGTAAAAATGCCAAAAGCTGCAGGGGCTGTCTTCAAAAGTGAGTCAGCTACACAGAGTCACATGTTAAAATGCTTAATTTTACAGCACAAATACAAATGTTTATAGTTTCATGCAAAAGATTTCTCACATCCTTTCCAATAATGGTAAAGCTCAGTGTATTAGAGAGAGTTAGAGGCCTAGCAAATCACCATCTACAAGGCCTCACCTCCACTTTTTACTGAATAAGAGCTCACAATCATGTTTGTGTTGTTGCTGTAGCATTTCATTAGACCTACCTACAGTGTGGTACAGGCCCTGTGCTTTATTTGTGGTGAGTAAAAATGTAGTATTTTAGTAGTCCATTTCATAGCATTGATTAGCAACATTGTGTCCATGCAGGTTATAAATGCATCTTGCTAATCAACATTGCTGGATGTCTGATGTCACAGTGGGTATCCATCTTTTCTATACAGTCTATGAGAATAATTCTTCCACAGAGATGGATATTGTTAATTATTTCCCCTCTATAGTGAATTATCATTAACAACAAAATACAGTTTTATGTACTTTTAAAAAATGTATTTTTTAAAATACATTTTTGCAGTGCAGCTTCTGATCATTTGTTGTAAAGAAATACTTCATACATAAAGTAAAACAATAGGGGCATTATGTTGTAATTATCCCAGCTATTTTATAATGAGAAAATCAGGTAATGATTCTCTTGAAATAATAATACTATCACATATAGTAAGGCATACTAACATGCTTTAGAAGCCAAAGAATAATCAAGTTTTAAAAATGTCTGACCAAAAGTTAATTGCGACAGACCGTCCAACCATCTATGAAAACAATTTCATATAGTAAACAACATATAAATGTAAATGCTAAGTGTAACTATTACTGCATTTTCCATTTCATGCCATAACCTGCTGATATATTTTGAGTTTTTAAAAACCTGTTACAGTGGCTTGCAAAAGTATTCGGCCCCCTTGAACATTCCCACATTTTGTCACATTACAGCCACAAACATGAATCAATTTTATTGGAATTCCACGTGAAAGACCAATACAAAGTGGTGTACACGTGAGAAGTGGAACGAAAATCATACATGATTCCAAACATTTTTTACAAATAAATAACTGCAAAGTGGGGTGTGCGTAATTATTCAGCCCCCTTTGGTCTGAGTGCAGTCAGTTGCCCATAGACATTGCCTGATGAGTGCTAATGACTAAATAGAGTGCACTTGTGTGTAATCTAATGTCAGTACAAATACAGCTGCTCTGTGACGGCCTCAGAGGTTGTCTAAGAGAATATTGGGAGCAACAACACCATGAAGTCCAAAGAACACACCAGACAGGTCAGGGATAAAGTTATTGAGAAATTTAAAGCAGGCTTAGGCTACAAAAAGATTTCCCAAGACTTGAACATCACATGGAGCACTGTTCAAGCGATCATTCAGAAATGGAAGGAGTATGGCACAACTGTAAACCTACCAAGACAAGGCCGTCCACCTAAACTCACGGGCCGAACAAGGAGAGCGCTGATCAAAAATGCAGCCAAGAGGTCCATGGTGACTCTGGACGAGCTGCAGAGATCTACAGCTCAGGTGGGGGAATCTGTCCATAGGACAACTATTAGTCGTGCACCGCACAAAGTTGGCCTTTATGGAAGAGTGGCAAGAAGAAAGCCATTGTTAACAGAAAACCATAAGAAGTCCCGTTTGCAGTTTGCCACAAGCCATGTGGGGGACACAGCAAACATGTGGAAGAAGGTGCTCTGGTCAGATGAGACCAAAATGGAACTTTTTGGCCAAAATGCAAAACGCTATGTGTGGCGGGAAACTAACACTGCACATGACTCTGAACACACCATCCCCACTGTCAAATATGGTGATGGAAGCATCATGCTCTGGGGGTGCTTCTCTTCAGCAGGGACAGGGAAGCTGGTCAGAGTTGATGGGAAGATGGATGGAGCCAAATACAGGGCAATCTTGGAAGAAAACCTCTTGGAGTCTGCAAACGACTTGAGACTGGGGCGGAGGTTCACCTTCCAGCAGGACAACGACCCTAAACATAAAGCCAGGGCAACAATGGAATGGTTTAAAACAAAACACATCCATGTGTTAGAATGGCCCAGTCAAAGTCCAGATCTAAATCCAATCCAGAATCTGTGGCAAGATCTGAAAACTGCTGTTCACAAACGCTGTCCATCTAATCTGACTGAGCTGGAACTGTTTTGCAAAGAACTACAGACATCCTATATGATGTCGCCCAATATGCTCAACCATATGGCCTCAAGATCAGTGCCGAGAAGACCAAAGTCCTTACTACTGTCGAAGGCGTGCAAGTTGAACAAGTGCAGGAATTCAAATACCTTGGCTCTCTGGTGCAAGAAAAGTAAGTGGCATCAACAGCGGAAATATACTCAAGAATCGGTCAAGCAGTGGCGGCATTCACTTCCCTCCAATGGTGAGTCTGGAAAAAGACAAACTTCACCCTCATCACCAAAATCCGCCTGTACCGCACACCGGTACACCCATTCTTCTCTATGGATCCGAGACCTTGGTCATCCTCAAGCACAACGTCTACAAGCTCAAGGTCTTCCAAATGCGCTGTTTGTGTCAGATTCTCTGAGTGTCCCTCCCTTCCCGTCTCAGCAACAGCACGATACGTAGTCAATGTCACCAGCAGCCCTCGATGGAAGTGCTGATCCAGAAGTGATGACTGCAATGGTTTGGCCACATCTGCCGCATGAGCAACCATCGCCTGACATATCGCCTTCTGTTGCAGCAGTGCCCTGCCCATTGGAGAATCAAGCGTGACGCACCCAAGAAGACTTGGATCAAATAAATTGAAGACAATCTTAAACAACGACGTCTAACCCTCAAGGCCAGAGATCACAAGACCTAGAAGTGCATCGCTGACCAAAATGGCACCCACACAGTGATGTATTGGCTTCGTGGAAGACCCCCTGCCGACTGCCAGCTAGGGACAAAAGAAGAAGAAAAGTAAAGATATTGCTGCCTTTAGGATTATCATAAATTAATTTTTACTTTAGGTCAGCTGGGATAAATAATGGAGGGAATTTTTCTGCAGTGTGTAAATGTGTGTATTAATTTTTCTCCCATTTTTTTTTTAAAATACCACACTGAAGCATTTAGGCCTTAATCTAACACACTAGCATTAATAGCTGCATTTTCACAGACATTTCACTTTTATTTGGTACAGATTCAGCAGTGAGAAGTCACACACTGTTTTCACACTGCTGAGAAAGACATCTCAGTTCAGTTCATTCCTGGGAAAAGAGTTTTGCATTTCCATGACTCATTTAAATATTCTCTTCCCATAAAATGGAAACTCTTACTCCTGTCCACAACTTTAAGTCACAAAACTGATGCAGTGCCCCTTTAGCAGTGTTGGGGAGCAACGGAATACATGCACCACTGTTACGTATTTAAAATACAAAATATGAGTAACTGTATTCCGTTACAGTTACCGTTTAAAAAGGTGGTATTCAGAATACAGTTACTTTGCTGAAATAAAGGGATTACACGGCGGTATTTTCCTGTTTCATATGTTCGGCTATTTGTTGGCTTTGGTTTCCACGCCCCAAACAAAACACGCATTAAGAGGCTCTAATGCCTGTCTCAATCTCGCGGCCCATGTCACCCCTACTTGCATAATGACGTGAATAAATATTTTAAAAAATTATTCATAAAAATGATTTAATATGAAGGCAATAGGCAGAGTGTTACAGGGATCGCCTTAAAGAATGTAGCCTCATGGGCAGTGTAGTCCGTGTTGCAGGGAGAATGGACTGCCATACCCGTTATGTGTCTGTGAGCGAGGGAGGGAGAGAAAGGAGAGTCAAAAAGTACGAATTGTCACCGGGAGATGGAAGCATGTAAATATAATAATAACCACTGCAGCCAAGAAGAGTGCCTGACGAGACCAGTTGTAAGTAAGCTATTAAGACTCGACTGTACACCGTGTTCGTGTTTTCCTCCGAAACAATAAGTTCCGTTGGAGCAGCCTTTCAACACCTCTCTCTGTCTCTCGCTAGCAAAGTTGACCCAGACAACAAAGTAAAGCTAGCTTTCGGCTACGAGCCTGACATGAACCCGACATATTAGCCAGAGGTCCCTTTACTACGGTTTGGAGCCGCGGACCTGTTTTATATACGCGTGAAACAGTTTTCTATACGAGATCGCTGCAAAAAGTGCAGTCTTACCTAATGTCCACCCTACTGTTACTCATTTTATATTAAGATTTAAAAATCTAGTCGGTATTGGTATGGCAAGTAGCCTTCAGTAAAAGTAATAATTCACACAGCAATAGTACATTCATGTAGTTGTAAAAAGCTTGATAATATAATAGGTAATCCAAAGTATTCAGAATACGTTACTCTCATTGAGTAACGTAATGGAATACTTTACAAAATACATTTTGGGGCATGTATTCTGTAATCTGTAGTGGAATACATTTTAAAAGTAACCTTCCCAACACTGCCCTTTAGTACATCCAATAACTTTTTAACATTAAAAAAGGTTTTGGACTGCTGTAGACATTATTAAAGCTGACCCTAAATGCTCCTTTTGCTGTAAAAATTTAACATGCTATTCTTGTTTAAATGACCTGCATAAAACAACATGGTTAAAATATGTTGGTGTAAATTAGGGTTCACATTTTGTAGTCTATCTTCTGCACATTCCACTGCACGTTCAGTATGTATCACTGTATAGGAGACTGTGACAACCCACTGCACCCTGCCTTTCTTTTGGCTCATGTGTGTCTTGTTTGCAGGCATTGGAGAGGCGGAGTTCCCGTTTACAATCAGTGACACTGGCAACACCTGGGCCAGTGTGCCAGCACTCTTTATAAAAAGCCTTTAGGGCATAGTTTTGTTTGGCTCTAAGACACCAGGTTGGACTTTGGCTGTGTTAGGTTTGGTTTTTGCTTTTGACACTATTACATGCATCATCTTCCACTCATCCATTCCTTCACACACCACTGTTTGTTTTTGACAATAGGGTTTCTTTTCTGTTTTATTTGTTTAAAAGAATAAAGCAGCTTGGAATACATTCCTAACCATGTCTGGGTTTTTTTTTTTGTCATGACCGTACGGCCAAGGTTCGTGACAGACTTGTTCTAAAATAAACTAGCTCTTCTTTTTCCTGATAAATTGTCCTGTCCACTATAAGGTTACAAGACAGGATTGACTTTTGGAACACACCCTGATATTAAGTTTCTAAGTTTATTAAGTTGACTAAAGAGACTACGCCCACCACTTCAAGAGATTGGCTAATTTTCAGTCACACCCGTATCCCCACCAACTGCGGAGAGGGATAGAGAGAACAAGAGGATGAGACAGAAAAAGAGGTGTGGCACCTGAAGGACAGTGGAGACCATGACAGATATCTTTGCTACCAAAGTAAAGCAGTGAGATCCATCAGTGTATAGTGAGTATACGCAAATACTATCTTCTAGCAAAGCATTTTCCAACATACTTGGTTGACAAAAAAAACTTTGTTAATACTCAAGCATGTAATTACTATATTTAATCAAGCAGAATTAGTGCGTGTGTCCAAACTGTAATGATTGATAGCAACCTTAATAAGATTGACAGGGCAACAGAAAAATGTCAAAGAGCTACTCTGGACCTATTAATTGTGTTTTTATCATTTGCTTTTAATGCACAGTTTGCTATGTAATGACACTTAAACAGTGCAAAAGAAGACACATGACCAAAATAGGTCATCCTAGAAGGCTCATGTCAGCATTTAAATGTTTATTTTCCACCCAATTTTAGTGTGAAAACTGCCTCCTCGTCTGCAATTTGATGATACTTAACTGGAGTGCCAGCTGTTTATCTCAATAACTACAACTATAAGCATTTGAATTTTTCATTGCACATTAACTGTCTTTTGCTGATTTTCTAAAAATTTTCATCAGATTGACTAAAAATGCTTTTTCTTAATATGCCAATAGTGTCATGTTTTGAAATGAAGACCGAAGAACCCAACCAAGAGCCAAACCATGTAGGATGCTAGTATGCTAGCAAACCAATGAAGTTTCCTTCAGTTATCCAGGACAGCTGCTGAAGTTTGGTTCCAAATCAATGTAGTTTATGTTATACACAAGAAATAGCAATTTGCCCTTCCTCCTCTTCCTGGGAGGGAAACAAAGAAGGTAAGCACGTAGTCTATGGAGACCTTGAAAGGTGGTACTCCAGCTATTCCTCCAGGAGTAGATGAAGTGTTTTGTGGGCATATTTAATCTAAGAGAGGTCAGTACTCCAACTTGATGGATTGGCAGAGGCAATGCAGCGTAAGTACACTTTGGGGGATGGTCTCTACTAACAGTAGGCCCTAAAGCCTTACAGAAAGCTTCCTAATCCCAAGATGTGAACTGAAGGCTACTGCCTGACACAGTGTCCAGGGGAATGCTGTGCATGCAGAACACATGTTGCACTAAGAGCTTTGGCATTTCAAAAGCTGTAGATAGCTTAACAAGGGTTATGAAGAAACCCTTGTTCAGGGAGGGTAAAAGTAAAAAAGAGTGAAAGTCTCAAGATCTAGAGCTACAGTATATACAAACAGACCCTACTAGGTCCAGGCATCGGATAAAAACCCCCAAAACAAAACAGTGGGTTATTTGAAACTAGACTTATTACTTAAGCAGACTGAGCAGGCAAACACATAAGATCTAACTTAATTTTCCACTGTAGGCCACCAGAAAATGCATTTAAGCAAAATAATAGTTCTGCTGACCCCTGAATGGCATGCAAACCCATCAGTGTGAGCCCACCTTTAATCCACACTAATACAATGAATGAGTCTTATCAGTGCACTTAAGCTTCGTGTGACACCTGACAAGTATTTGCAGTATCTCTGGTCAGAGAAAAGCACATTTCAGGAGTTGCATGTATGTATGTCTAACCCAAATAAAATGCACTGCAAATAGAATACAATTATTTATACATATAATTTAAATTTAAAGTGAAAATTTGACAACTACAAAATTTGTTGTATTTATTATATATGTTGTTTGTTTGTTGGGAAAAGTCATTTTGAATTTGATAACAAAAAACTGATAAAAACAACAACAAATAAAAAACAAGATTCAGAATACTGGAAAAAATGTGTAGAAATTCCAGTCTGATCAACCATCAGCAGGATGTGCCAGATCATCCTGACGCACTGGACTATGCCGTGCATGCCCAGACAACCCAAAGGATTCTCCATTAATGTATCAGTGTCAGAAACAACATGTCCCTCCCAAAGCTTTGTAGCCCTGTTCTTGTATCTGATAATGGTGGGACCAATAACCACCCCGAGGCGCCGGTTTAGCTCAGTTGAATGAGCATGTATCATAGTTTCGTATGGCTGAGAGTGGCCAGCCCTGGTTCGAGTATGACACGTTCCCTTTTTTTTAAAAAAAGAAAATTATTATTATTATTATTTTTACTCAATTTCCATCTGGGATTAATACAGTTTCTCTGATTCTGATTGCTGGAAACCCAAACAAAACACGCAATAAGAGGCTCTAATGTAAGCGTTCTGTTAATGTTGGTGGCGTCAGTTACACAATGGACCCAGAGCCAGCAGTGCACAGGCAGGACTGCATCTCTTTCTTGGAAATGGGATGGGCAAAACTTCAGTATCTTCTTTATTACTATTAATGAAGGCTACTCGCCACCGAGCTAACATTGTTAGCTGGCGTTAGCTGACTGCAGTACTGTTACTCAAGTACGTCCGTCCGTACTCGCGTTTTCGCTAGTCCGGACTAAGTTCACACGGGAGTCCGGTGTCGAGAATGCATTGCGTGATGACATCACAGCTCCAGAGTTTTTACTGCCATCCCCTCTTAATTTAACTGTGATTAATATTTGCAATGGAAATGATGCATGACATAAAAAATTATACATGATGTAGTAGATTTCTTTAAGAAAAACCCCCCGAAAATTTACATTGATTTGAACTGAACAAATATTTAAAATATTATCTGATCATTTTTGGAGCAGCCTTCAGGATCTCCAGGTATATTACCCTGCTGTTTTTAGACTTGATAGCATTATCAACAACATGCTAGCTGCAAATAATCATGTGCAGTTTCAAATGATTATTAACAGACAAAAAGAAAACATTTTACTGATACAGAAATAGTTTTCTATACAAGATCGCTGCAAAAAGTGCAGCCTTACCTAATGTCCACCCTACTGTTACTCATTTTATATTAACTACCCTAACCCTAACATGAACTGGAATAATGACCTCAAACACTTTCATGCTTTTTCCGTTTAACTAAACCTCTAATAGCTGATAACAGAACATGGAAAAAGCCACTTTGGTCATACTACCAGTTAAAGGGGCAGACCAAAATTAATGAAAATGTCAAGTGAACTAAGTTTGCGTTCACATTTTGCTGTTTCCCAAGTTAGGAAGGGTTTTTTTTCCCTCAGTGTGTTTATGTGCTTTTAAAAAACATGTGGTAACATCTTCTTTATTTTATTACTCAGAGCTTTCAAATGACTCACTGATAACCCTTTCAGATCTGTTATGAGTAAATATTGCTTTTTCCTTGCTTGTTGTCAGGGTTACTGCAAATAAATAGCTTTTCTGACTAATATAGCTCACTCCATGTGAACAACTAACAGACATAACCTTTTAAAACAGCAGCTGTAAAAGTATATTCGCGCTAATGAAAACTATGGTGTGACTGTATGTGAAAGAGAGATGAAGGCACCATGAAGGATGGCTGCACCTGCTTTATAATGGCATCACCCTTTTGGTTTTTGACTTTTTTCAAGCATTTTAACCTCTATCAATTTTTTTTGAAGACAGAAGTAAACACATTTGGATGGAGTGCTAAGTTATCAGGCAAATCCAGTGAGCTAATTTGGCAAACAGCAGTCATAAACTATATGGGGGCAACACAAGGACACAGATGACTGCTAATTAGTGCTAGCTAACAGAGTACAAGAATTTCATCAAAACTGGAGTAAAAACTTTCTTGGACTGCAAATGTATTTGGCAGAGCCTGTCAATGTTTTGAGGGGAAGAAAAAGCTATAGAGATTAAAACCAAGTAAACTTGTGATTATTGGTGCTGAGGTTGGCCATTCTGAGATTGCACCCAAGCCCAGTGGCTAATGGATTTGCAGTTTTTAGGATTCATACAACCACAGTGGGAGATGTGAATGGAAAATCCTATTAAAACAATCTAACCTAAGGACATTGTTTTTGTTTTTGTGTTTAGTTTTTTTCTAGAAATATCTCTATGAAACCTCAAATTGTGTTAACTGTATGCTAACCTATAGTCTAAGAGAAAGTAAGGTTAATATTTATTTGGAAAGTCAGATCCTCTCCCAAAGTCAATTGGAAACATAGAGGCAAAGTTAGAACCATAATGAGTAGAAATAAAATGGCCTTTCAGACTGAATATCAGTCCCTGAGCTGCAGGATGATCACTTCTGAGTTTCTGCAACACCACACTCCCTGCTTTATCAGTCTTACTAAACACCACTGGCACACCGCTTTTTTATCTCGTCTAAAAGAGCAATATTTCTTGTCACAGCAAAACAAAGTTTAGAATGGATTATTTACCTTTCCTGCCAAACCTACTGAAGCTAAAGAGCAAGCTAGAGTGAGTATGGACTGGGGAGAATGCGAGTATAAGGAAAAAAGGTAAAAACTGGACAGGAATTGGCATGCAAGCATTTGTCCATGGGCGGACAAAGATCAGTGAATCAATAGGCTGATGGAACGCTGACAGAATGACAGCTCCATGCTGATCACTGAAGGACATCTAGGAGAGAGAAAGAGAGAGTGGTGAAGAACAGGCCAGAGAGAGAGAGAAGGGCTGACAGCTAGCAGTAATGAATGATAATTGTTCATCAAGTAAATGTTCTCAGTATGTGGAGGCGAACATTCACTTCTTATACCTTCTACACATCAGAGTCATACTTGTTAGCACGCTTACCTTTGTAAGCCTACAAATGCACACCCATTGGCCTGACTGACAAAGATGCAGTACTCTGTATTTCTGTTTGTATAATTAATCGATGCTAGAAGCAATTATCATATGCTGTCTAGCTTAAAAAATAAACTAGTTTAAAAATGACATTAGTTTTGACCTGGGCCACCAATTATGTGTCTCTAAGAAATGTTGAACAACAGATGTATTTATAATGTATAAATAGCCCATCAGACACTGAAAAGAAAGATTATTTTATTGCATAAAATAGCATTGATCCCATCAGCTGATCAGAGTTTTGATCTAGAGTCAGAAATTCTGAATCAGAGTTTCTGACTCCAGCTGGTCGGTCTGCGTGTCAGCTGACTCAAACAGGCTTTCCTCCACACAGTCCTCAAGTGCTTTACAAACCAAACAATGTGGCTACGGCAGATTTTTCCATTTGAGTGCAGCTAGCCAAACAACATTGAGCTACTTAGAGACAGACAGTGAAAGTGGACAGTATATCCTCAGTGTGGCAGTCAGGGGCAGCACAAAAGTGACCCCCGTAAACTGATTTTTAGTTTCAGTGTCCTTATTTTCATCTAAGTTATCAATTCTGTCACTAGTTAGCTAACATAAACTAATGTAAGTCTATCAGCCGCAACCAACCACATGACGTCATGTTCCTTACTGACTTTTGAGTGTACGGCTCCATGATGTGAATTAGTCTAGTGTTTCATGTCCTCTTTAAAGAAATTAAATTTAGGGTGTTTACTTCTGTCATATGTCTGGACACTTGATCTAAACAGAATGCAAGAGTTAAATACTGATTTTAAAAATAAATGCTTTAATTTTCCCTTGTTTGTACTCAAACTCT
Organism: Pelmatolapia mariae; assembly: GCF_036321145.2. Classification (NCBI taxonomy): domain Eukaryota; kingdom Metazoa; phylum Chordata; class Actinopteri; order Cichliformes; family Cichlidae; genus Pelmatolapia; species Pelmatolapia mariae. Next base: position 4,223,152 of record NC_086243.1, on the reverse strand, counting down.
CCCACATGAAATGTCACGCTACATCTCAGTGTTACATGTGGGTTACAGGGAAAAAGTATGTAAAGAAAAAAAAGTAGACACATTTTAAATTAGAGTTTTTGTTTGAAATGTTGTTTGAAATCTTAGTGTTGTGAAAATCCTGTACAACTAGTAGCATGGCTTCAGGTAAACCAGTGTTCATCTAAAATCTTATCAAATGGGACTGCCATGAAATTATTGCAGACAGGAGGTCTTATGAGCATGTCAGCATGCTAATGCTATTTGCTTTGTTTAGTCAGTTTCACTTGTGACAGTATGATGGCTAATGAACACATTTAGGTCTATTTTTTTAATATAAGAAAAAAAATCATACACAATATGTAATTCTGCTGACCGCATCTATTGCCCCAGCTGCTGAGGAGATGAAAATGAAAAGCAAGAAGTGAAAACTTATCAGAGAGCGACAATAAAAATGAAATGAAATGAGGAGAAAGTAGAAGTGAGTGTGATAGTAGAAAGACAAGGTTCCAACAACCTAAAGGGACAAGAGAAAGATGATAAAAAGAGGAGAGAGTGAAAGAGCTGCGACATGAACTCAGTTTATTCAAAAAGGGAGACCAGAGATAACTAAGGCTGTGAAAAGCAACACAATGAGCTTCTAATGTCAGAAATAAGGGAGCAGGCATAAAATGGGAGGGCACAAGAAATGACTCACCATCTTTAAGTCCCGAGGACAGGGAGTAGAGAGAGATGCTTACACTACTGCCTTAAAAATAATAAAATAAGAAACAGAAGAGCACAAGTTGACCTGACACAGGCGCTCTGTACAGGCTGCTTCTAGCTATTGTATGTAATTTAACAAGGAAAGGCAATGGGACTTCTGTTATTGGACATCTCTCATTTCGAGGCTCAAAAAAAAGGTCTGAGAAATCTTTGAGGTGTCTCTGAGGTGTTGTAAGGATCTGAAAGTGTAGACTCCGATAGGATGTTTTCTGAGCATTTGATGGCTGGGGAAGGAAGGTTTCAATCAAAGGCTGGCAACATGATGTAAAGTTACAGCACAGAGGACACAGACAGACACAGAAACTATCACATGTATATGGATAGAAAAAGGATAAGATTATTTATTTTATTAGCTACATGTAATGCACAACATTTCAAAGAACTCTTAAAACTAGAGCTCCTGAAAATTATATTGTTAATTATTTGAGTATTCCAGTAGAAATCATCTCCAGTAACATGGTTTCAATTTTTTTTAAAAAAATTATAGGTTTATAGGAAAAAAAATAATGATTACATGTCATGCAACATTTCATAAAACATACAGATACTGATTCTTTTTTTAAATTGTCTTAAAATTGCTCTAACCTACAAAAGTGAAATGTAGTAGCGGTTTTTGATACGGGCGACACGGGCGGTTGCCCGGGGCGGCATCGTGGTGGGGGGCGGCATCACGGGCATCGGCAAAAAAGCGCATATTAGGAATGGCATAGGCACCGAGCGGTTTTCTATCGCCCATTCGCTGGGAGTAAGGGCGCCCTCCGTTTGCGGGGTGCGCCTGCTGCTTGCTGCACAGGGAGGAGAGGGCGGGGCGACGGGGGACTCTCTACCTGGCTGGAGCAGCATCTAATAACCAACTCGCAAGATAAAACAAAATAAAAACAAACCAACAAACACGAAAACACCAGACATTATGATACAGACTTATAATTTGCACCGATGTTTTTCTATACACGAAAAGTGAGCGCGAGAGCCCTCGGTACGCCTGCTCGCTGCTGAAGTCAAAGTAAACTTTATTGTCATCTCCGCTACATACAGTCCAGCATATAGAGAGACAAGACGACGAGGCTCCAATTACAGCAGTGCAAGTAAACGAACAATAAATATTTAAGAGTAAAAACATGAATATACACTTTAGGACTATGGGTAAAGGGATCAATAATGATTTAAAATGTATATTTTATATTTTGTTGATTTAAAGTCTCAGTTTAGAAAAAAGAGAAAAGAAGAGGAGGAGAAATGAGCAAAAGATAGAGGTAAGCAGATGTGTCATTGGATAATGGCAGGTCATCCTGAACAATCAGAATCAGAATCAGAATACTTTATTAATCCCTAAGGAAATTATGTGGGTTACAGTTGCTCCAAGAAGAAATGGTAAAAATAGTAACAGTAACAGACTAAACTCCAGACAATACATTATGTTACAGATTTTACACATTTAAGAAATAGCACTAATATATACAGATCACTCAATTATAAATATCAAGGATTAACAGAGGTGATTATAAATAAATATTAAGAAGATTGACAAGTATATTACAGAGTAATAAAGAGGGTGTATAAAAAGGGTGTAACTATTGCAGTGTTCACAGTGTATTAGATAGAGGAGTTGTACAGGGAGATGGCCACAGCCAGGAATGATTTCCTGTGTCATTCAGTGGTGATTTTTGGTCATCTCAGTCTCTCACTGAATGTGCTTATGTGACTAGCCAGCATGTCATGGAGTGGGTGGGAGGTATTATCCAACATTGTCTTTATCTTGGACAACATCTACCTCTCAGACACCACCCTAACGGAGTCCAGCTCCATCCCTACAACATTGCTGGCCTTGTGGATCAGTTAATTTAGTCTGTTGGCATCTGTGACCCTCAACCTGCTGCCAGAGGGAGTGTTCGCCCAGGGCGCCAAACAGGCTAGGACCGCCACTGGTGAAATGCATTCACCTGGCTACAAAAAATGTGTCCTGTTTTTATTAATTACTGAGATAATCATCTGGGAAATTTGTAGAAATTTTTAATTAGAAATAATTCAATTAGAAGTTAAAACTTTACTTTGTTTTTCCAAAACATTGAGATAATTGTCAGAAATTCTGAGAAAGCTTTCAAAAACATAAAATCCAAAAGACCTTCCACTAACGTGAATGCTTAAATGTTATGAACAGTATTGCACCTGCTTAGTTTAATAACATTCTGTTTTGGTTTACATTTGAAACACCTTGAAGCATCAACTTGTACCCTCAAGTCATTTCAGTTCAGGTGGTCCTGGAGAAACACTGCAAAATCTCAAACATGTCAATATCATTCATGGTTTCAAACTGTATTAGAGTTGGGGTCATTACTCATGAAATCAAGATTCCAGTTACATGTATTTCACAAAAATAGAGCAAAATTCTACTCAAATGAAAGATTTTCTATACATTTCTAAGACTGCTAAAAAGAAAAAAAGCCAAAGTAAAAATTTGTGCCACGCAACTTTACAAGTTGCAATGCCATGCAACAAATTTTACCACCATTCAGCTCTGACAACCATATTTCATAATATATAACAATGTTAAATCTACCCGAGCAAAATGTTTAGGAACACTTGTCACTAAGCAGTAGCAATGTGTGATACTATCAATCTGATACCAAATAAATACAGGGCTAGTATTGTCAATACCGATACTTTTAACTTATAAAGGCAGCTGTAGAAGAAGCTCAAGTCCTGCACACCACCCTCAGCCACGTGGACAAGAAACAGGGTAACTATGTGAGAATGCTGTTTGTTGATTACAGTTCAGCGTTTAGCACAATAGTGCCCAGCAGACTGTTCACAAAGCTGAGGGATCTGGGACTCAACAGCCGTCTGTGTGCATGGGTGTTGGACTTCCTCACTGGCAGAACTCAGGTGGTGAGGGTGGGTAGATGCGTCTCTAACAGCATCACCATCAACACAGGAGCACCACAGGGATGTGTCCTCTCACCACTGCTCTACTCCCTCTACACTTCAGACTGTGTGGCCACCCACGGCTCCAACACCATTGTGAAGTTTGCTGACGACACAGTGGTGTTGGGTGCCATCTCCAACAACGATGAGGCGGCCTACATGGACGAAGTGAAGAATCTGGCATCATGGTGCCAGGACAACCATCTCCAGCTGAACGTTGGCAAGACCAAGGAGCTGGTCGTGGACTTCAGAAGGAATCACCACAGAGACTACAAGCCCATTATCATCAATGGAGCTCCAGTGGAGAGGGTGCAGTCCTTCAAGTATCTTGGTGTCCACATCTCCTCAGACCTGACATGGTCTGCCCACATTCAGGTCCAGACCAAAAAGGCTAGGCAGCGCCTGTACCACCTACGACAACTGAGGAAGTTCAGGTCCTCTCCAGAGATCCTCAGGATTTTCTATACAGGCGCTGTGGAGAGCATTCTCACACGGAACATTACATCCTGGTTTGGGAACGGCTGTGTTAAGGACCAAAGAGCTCTTCAGAGAGTGATCCGTACAGCAGAACGCTGCTGCAGGATTGCTCTCCCCCCGCTTCAGGACACCTACACCAGGAGATGCCGGACTAGAGCAGCGCAGATACTGATGGACCCGTCCCATCCTGGCAACAAACTGTTCCAACTTCTGCAATCCAATAGAAGGTTCCGCATCATCCGGGCAAGGACAGAGAGACTCAAGAGGAGCTTCTATCCCCAAGCCATCCAGGCCCTAAACCAATGTTCATATTGTCTATTTTGTAAAATAGTCAGATTGTCTATTCTTATTTAATTCACTTAATGTACAGAATTCACCTGCTTGCTGCATACATGCTACTACTGCACATTCTTTTCTTTTTTTTTTTTTTTTTTTAAACCTGTCCCGTTTGGTTCTTTTGCCATCAGAATTATTGTCTAAAGGCGAAGAAAGATGCCCAACGGATTTACTTTACCAAATGGACCATCCCAGCCTTGCCGTAATGGTCCATTTGATTTACCTTTTATTGTTTATTTTATTTTATTTAATTTTATTTTTTTTACTTGCTAGATACGGGACAGGGGAAAAGAAAAGGGAGAAAGAAAGAGGGGGAAAAAAAAAAAAACAGCGGAGAAGAGGGACGGGGATAAAGGGCAAAAAACAAAAACCAACAAAATAAGCAGACAAAAAATACATATATCGATCACCTGGATCACCTGTTGAGAAAGAAAAAAGAAAACAAGCAGAAGAAAACGAGAGTAATAGAATAAACAACATCACAATGATATATGGGAATATAACACTAAATACTTAATATTAAACATTATTGTGCAGCACGTAAGATCGACAGCGCACAGTGTGCTTTGAGGTAGGAGCCAAAAAGGGTGTAGTTTGTGTGTGTGATCACCCGTGTGTACACCTGTGAGCATGAGCGCGCTTGTATTTAAAAGGTTCCTTAATGTAATGATCTGCTAGAGGGTGTGGGGGGCCACAGTCCCATCCTCCAGGGCATGAAGCAGGTATGGAGGAGATCAAAACTCCAGACATCCAGAGGCCCCCAGAACACAAGAGACCAAGGAAGACCAACAGAGGGGCAGCCGCGCCACTGTCCCAGAAAGAGCTGAGGAGAGTCCCAGATGAGGGATCACTCAGCAGCCGCGGAGCAGAAGCCAGGGGGGGTTGCAGTGACGTGCCCGTGAGCTCCGCCGGCAGCCAGCTGTGCCTGAGTGACCGAGCCCCAGGCCGAGAGGCCGAGGGCACCCCACCCCCGAAGTGGCCCGAGCGAGCCCCAGGTTCCAGGCCCCGATAAGCAGCCATCAAGGAGTGAGCCGGTGTGTACCCGGACGCCCACCCCCGGACACAAAGAACCACCAACGCATCGATGTCTGAGGGCGTCTGCCACCGGCAGGGGAAGTGGTGGGGGGAGATAGGCCTCCAAACCTTGGAGGGCCTGAGATGTCCCCAGAGAGGTGGCGTCTGATACCCAACCTGACATATAGACACAGACATACAGGCACACTCAAATACAAACATCCATTCCCACCCTCATGCTCTCATAGGCAATTACTCCACACTCAACCAACGTGAAGACAGACATAAAGAGACGCTGTACACACAATCACACTCCCCAAGCGTACTCTAAGAACCGGGTCTAGGTACCCTTGCCCCTGGAGGGGGAAACTGCACCCAGACCCAGGTGGTGTTACCCTTTTCCCTGCAGTGGGGAGAAGCAGACTGCCCCGACTCCGCAGCAGCAGGGAGGCCCCACACACCAGACCCCAGTCGGACGGCCAACTCCTCCTCCTAGCCCCCCCGCTCCAGCAGGCCGCAGAGACCGGGGGTGTGAGAAGACTCCAAACCTCCCTCTACCCACTCATATGTAGTGTTGATGTATATGTGTTCTAAGGTGCAATTAAAACCCAGGAGGGCATGGAGCTACCTGCCAGAGAGCAGCAGGTAAGCGCATAGCCCCTCCTGATAGCCCTCAATGTCTACGTGTATTTAAAATTGAGAGGTGGGCAACGACGCCAGGGGTGAGGTGTACACCCTGATGGTAATTTGGAGTCCGTGTTGTGAGCCCACCCCCAAGATCCTATATGTATGTGTTATGAGAGTGTGAGTAATGTGAATGTCTAAGTTGTGAGATAAAATTGAGGCAGAGGCAGCCAGAAGGGGACAGAGGGGGGGGATGCCTCCTCTGCACCCTGGTGACACACCCCTACCCCAAGGCCCTGCATGTGTGGGTGATTGTGGTGGAGCGGGAAGAGGGAGGCAGCTGGAGATGGGGAGGGAAGAAAGGGAGGGGCTACTACTGCACATTCACCTAATGTATATATTATATATAACGCCCCCCCCCCCCCCCCCCCTTTTTTTGCACAAGTCGAGGAGCGTGTCAGGTTGCATTTCACTGTGTGTCATACTTGTATAACTATGCATGTGACGAATAAAGAACCTTGAAATAATTTAACACAGTTGAGTGGGCTACACGCTGAACTTAGAGGATAGAAAGAAATCGACCCTGTCACCATAGTATAGATCCAATACCAATACCGTCATTGGTATCGATACTATCGATCCAGCCACTTCTACTAAGCAGGTTCCCCTTATTAACAGGTAGCATGCCATAAGAACAATAACAAAGTGTCACGGTCTGTGTGGCAGACCGTGGGGGGTGTGAGGAATGAGGACCCAGTCGCGGTGCTCTGTGTGTAAACAGTGCGTTTATTTACAGTGGTAAGGAAAACAATTGTTAATCCTCTGTGCACTCCCGACTCCCGTGACGTGTCCTTCTCCCAGTGTCAGTGTCCCCGCTCCTTGGTGTCTGAGCACCCCGTGCTCGCTCGTCCTCTTGTCTCCCTGCTTCTCCTGGGGATATGACAAACAGACAGCCATAAGACACACACACAATGCGGGAGGACAATCTGACTGACTGGCCGGGAGACTAACGTCAAGTCACGCAATGATCCCGCGTCGGAGAGAGCTCCACCACACTCTCAAGTAGCTCCTCCAACGAGGCCTGATCAGCTGCAGGTGTGACATGGTCTTCAGGTGTGGCCAATCACCTGCCAGGGCCACACCCACATACACACACACACATATGCAGGGAGAACGAGGGACAGCAATACAAACTAGAAAGCGAAAATTTCAGAAGAAATTTTAAGTGTGCCTATGCCGCTGGTAAACAGTGTAGTTTGCCATTCATACAGCTACAGAGAGCAAAACTCAGCAGAGCAGCCATTCTCCACCATGAACTATGGTAAAAACAAACACCGCTCGCACCTCACAGATGACAGCTTACAATTTTGGGTAAAGATGAAGTGACTTTGTACAGCCCCGATTTGCAGATGCTGTGCACATAGTTTCATGAGCAGAAGTCCCATTGTACCACGGCAGACCCGACAATGTTTGCATGAACACGCTTTGAAGCATTACGTTATGGACCACTTTTCACACATGGTTGGTGTACCCACACAGCCGGCTGTAGCTTTTCAACTCACAGCCTGACACACACCCAAAAAACAGCCGAGAGAGCACAGACTACGCCAGAGAGGCGTGATTGCAGATGCCGCTCAGGTGGGTCCACCTCCCCTGCAGCGGCACTGCAGACCACGCCCCGCCACACACATCAATCACGTAAAATAAATATTTATGCACTTTTGCATTCACTTTTTGTTTTTTGTTATTTTTACACAGTGTTCTGAATGATTAACAATGGTCTACAGCCAATCTTGTGTATTATTATACAAACTTTGGTTGTAAGATGCCCTACCTGGCCCCCTGGCAAAAGCTTTGCTAGATCCGCCCCTGCACAGTTACCAGCTGTCAGCTAAATAAAAAAGGAGCTTGGTGTTTATTTCTCTCAGAAACAGTTCATAACTTCCCTTCAACTCATTCATGTCACCTAAAAAAAAGGTAAACCTGTTTCTCCATCACCAGTTCAGCTCTGATGATTCGGTAAGGTCATCTCCTGGTTTCCACCAAACTACACCTAAACTCGGTTTATATCTGACCCAAATAGAGTGCAGTTCATAACTTCTTACCTGAAATTCAGTTCACCTCACGCTCTGACCGGCAGCCGCCTGCTTCTCCGGCCTTCGGTTTCCCTGATCCACGATCTACCACCGGTTGATCGGCGGTCGCCTCGCCGCCTCGTTCCCTGCATGCTCTGTCTGACACACACCGGTGGATAGCTGCCCTCGGTTGTAGCTCCGCGTCAGCGACCACCAAACAACTCAGTTATTTTTTCCACATCGACCAGCATCTGGACAATCCACCGCCTTTCACTGTTTGTACCGTTACTAAAAAAAACCCCTCATCGGCTCATAAAAACGAAAAATAAGTCCAGCTATGACCCTGAGTCAAAAAGACAGCCAGTTAGATAGCTAGCTGTCTAGCTCTTTGCAGGCACCGAAACCATCAGAGCTAATATGGGATGTCTTGGTAACACGAGCACATATTTGAAGTTTACATCTGGCCAATCCACCACCTTTCACTGTTTATACCGTTACTAAAATGAATAAATAAATAAATCATTTATTTATTTAAAATAAGTCCAGCTGTGACCACGAGACTTTACGAAGGACCGGGTGTGAAACCAGAGTAAGCCGCTCTCACTGTCATCCAGGCCGGCTGTAGCTTGTTAGCAAAGCCGCGCTAGCCACACTAGCCAGCTAGCCTCAAGCAGAAACGACATCGTCAGAACATTGTCGCTAATATGGGATGTTTTGACAAAATGAGCAGATATTTGAAGTTTACACACCTATATTCTCGCCTGAAAATATCTTAAAAGTTTATTTTGTGACCTAGAAACAGTATTAAGAGGAAAATAAAAACTAAGTGATGGCCGCCATTGTTTGACTCGGCAGAGGCGTGCTATGAATTGTGGGATATTGAGTTTTCCACCAAGCATTACCGTAACTTTTGAATGATTTGCGCAACCTTAAAAATTCCAATGGCTCCTGAAAGCAGCGACGCTGTGCGCACCGTTGATATTGTCATCATTACGGTAATCCAAATAAGGGTAGACAGGCCGTACTACTCCCGGCATACCACTAGAGAGAGCCAACACACCACAAATGAAGTTTGAAATTTGTATCAGTGGGACCAAAAGATGGAGCCAACACACCACAAATGAAGTCTGTTTCTATGGCGCCAAAAGAAGAATCTTTCTAAATTTGCACTAAAATATTAATATTTAAAAAACTATAAAAGTCATAAACACCAAAAGTGTATACCATACTAGTCCAGCTCCAGCCGCACAAAATGATCTAACATATGTAACCCTATTGTCAAAACTGTTTGGCAGAGAAGCGCGGGAAAATTTTCACTAAAATATTAATATTTAAAAAACTATAATAGTCATAAACACCAAAAGTCATAGCACACCATTCCTGATCCAGCCGCACAAAATGAGGTAACATATATGAAGCTTGTCTCAAAACTGCGAGGCGAGATTCGCTGCAAAATTTCAGGCGGAAACTGAAGAATAATAATAATAATAACTAGAAAGCGAAAATTTCAGAAGAAATTTTAAGTGTGCCTATGCCGCTGGTAATCAGTGTAGTTTGCCATTCATACAGCTACAGAGAGCAAAACTTAGCAGAGCAGCCATTCTCCACCATGAACTATGGTAAAAACAAACACCGCTCGCACCTCACAGATGACAGCTTACAGTTTTGGGTAAAGATGAAGTGACTTTGTACAGCCCCGATTTGCAGACGCTGTGCACATAGTTTCATGAGCAGAAGTCCCATTGTACCACGGCAGACCCGACAATGTTTGCATGAACACGCTTTGAAGCATTACGTTATGGACCACTTTTCACACATGGTTGGTGTACCCACACAGCCGGCTGTAGCTTTTCAACTCACAGCCTGACACACACCCAAAAAACAGCCGAGAGAGCACAGACTACGCCAGAGAGGCGTGATTGCAGATGCCGCTCAGGTGGGTCCACCTCCCCTGCAGCGGCACTGCAGACCACGCCCCGCCACACACATCAATCACGTAAAATAAATATTTATGCACTTTTGCATTCACTTTTTGTTTTTTGTTATTTTTACACAGTGTTCTGAATGATTAACAATGGTCTACAGCCAATCTTGTGTATTATTATACAAACTTTGGTTGTAAGATGCCCTACCTGGCCCCCTGGCAAAAGCTTTGCTAGATCCGCCCCTGCACAGTTACCAGCTGTCAGCTAAATAAAAAAGGAGCTTGGTGTTTATTTCTCTCAGAAACAGTTCATAACTTCCCTTCAACTCATTCATGTCACCTAAAAAAAAGGTAAACCTGTTTCTCCATCACCAGTTCAGCTCTGATGATTCGGTAAGGTCATCTCCTGGTTTCCACCAGCCGCTTCTACAGCTGTGGCTCCAGCAAACATCAGCTGATACTAGAAATTAAAATCAAATGAATTCTAACAACAGCTGATCAAGCTTAAACGTGCTGCTGTTGTTTAGCGCAATAAACAAACAAGAGAGAAAAGCCGATCATTGATCAGTTTCATGACTGAAGTTTGAACAGGCGAGAGAATGACAGGGGAGGCTGTCATAAAGTTCAACATCAGTAACTTAGCGCGCACACAGCTGTATAGAAACTCCGTCGTGCTAGCTAGCACGCAGTACCAGTTATTATAACTGATTGTAAAAAGTCAGCACAACGAAAATAAACTACACCTAAACTCGGTTTATATCTGACCCAAATAGAGTGCAGTTCATAACTTCTTACCTGAAATTCAGTTCACCTCACGCTCTGACCGGCAGCCGCCTGCTTCTCCTGCCTTCGGTTTCCCTGATCCACGATCTACCACCGGTCGATCGGCGGTCGCCTCGCCGCCTCTTATGTCTCGTTCCCTGCATGCTCTGTCTGACACACACCGGTGGATAGCTGCCCTCGGTTGTAGCTCCGTGTCAGCGACCACCAAACAACTCAGTTATTTTTTCCACATCGACCAGCATCTGGACAATCCACCGCCTTTCACTGTTTGTACCGTTACTAAAAAAAACCCCTCATCAGCTCATAAAAACGAAAAATAAGTCCAGCTATGACCCTGAGTCAAAAAGACAGCCAGTTAGCTAGCTAGCTGTCTAGCTCTTTGCAGGCACCGAAACCATCAGAGCTAATATGGGATGTCTTGGTAACACAAGCAGATATTTGAAGTTTACATCTGGCCAATCCACCACCTTTCACTGTTTATACCGTTACTAAAATGAATAAATAAATAAATCATTTATTTATTTAAAATAAGTCCAGCTGTGACCACGAGACTTTACGAAGGACCGGGTGTGAAACCAGAGTAAGCCGCTCTCACTGTCATCCAGGCCGGCTGTAGCTTGTTAGCAAAGCCGCGCTAGCCACACTAGCCAGCTAGCCTCAAGCAGAAACGACATCGTCAGAACATTGTCGCTAATATGGGATGTTTTGACAAAACGAGCAGATATTTGAAGTTTACACACCTATATTCTCGCCTGAAAATATCTTAAAAGTTTATTTTGTGACCTAGAAACAGTATTAAGAGGAAAATAAAAACTAAGTGATGGCCGCCATTGTTTGACTCGGCAGAGGCGTGCTATGAATTGTGGGATATTGAGTTTTCCACCAAGCATTACCGTAACTATTGAATGATTTGCGCAACCTTAAAAATTCCAATGGCTCCTGAAAGCAGCGACGCTGTGCGCACCGTTGATATTGTCATCATTACGGTAATCCAAATAAGGGTAGACAGGCCGTACTACTCCCGGCATACCACTAGAGAGAGCCAACACACCACAAATGAAGTTTGAAATTTGTATCAGTGGGACCAAAAGATGGAGCCAACACACCACAAATGAAGTCTGTTTATTTGGCGCCAAAAGATGAATTGGCCTAAATTTGCACTAAAATCTAAATATTTCAAAAACTATAAAAGTCAAAAACACCAAAAGTCACACCATACTAGTCCAGCTTCAGCCGCACAAAATGATGTAACATATGTAACCCTAATGTCAAAACTGTTTGGCAGAGGAGCGCGGGAAAATTTTCACTAAAATATTAATATTAAAAAAACTATAAGAGTCATAAACACCAAAAGTCATAGCACACCATTCCTGATCCAGCCGCACAAAATGAGGTAACATATATGAATCTTGTCTCAAAACTGCGAGGCGAGATTCGCTGCAAAATTTCAGGCGGAAACTGAAGAATAATAATAATAATAATAAATCCGACGAATAGTAATATGTGTGCCTCTTGGCATAGGCACACATAATAATAATAATAAATCCGACGAATAGTAATATGTGTGCCTCTTGGCATAGGCACACATAAATACATACATTATAATATAAGTCCAAAACTGCTCAGGGTCCCTGGGTCACTCAGACCCAGGACCCTGACACAAAGTCTCAAGTGTCAACTGTATGCAACCTCAAAACTAAAAACATACAGTACTCAGGAAGCAAGAATAAAAAAATCTAACAAAACAGCATTCTTACCAATTTAAAGGTCGTTCCGACTCTTGTATAACAGCCTCAGCATTTTGTTATCTCAGTAGAAGTCCATTCAGTCCTTTGTTTGTAATCATTACTTCGGTATGAGTTTGGTAGATGTCACTAATGGAAATATCGAAGGTTCAAGCTGGACATCAGGATCATGATATTTTGTAAGCTTTCTAAAGAATTTTCATTTGTTCATTCATTACTTTTTTTCTCAGTTGCTTTGGTGCATTTCTCACAACAGAATTGATCTCTGCACCACTACTAAGGCTTTTCTCAAAACAATTAGTGCAAACTGCAAAACATGGTGGATAACTTGCAAAAGCAAGTCCCTTCATCAAAACAGATAATATATTCATCAAAAGCAAGTACTTATATCAATCAAAGTGTCAGGGCTGTCACAATTACAAGTCATTACACCAGCACCTTTGGTCACAAAATCAAATGGTTTGAACATGTTCTCATTGTGACGGATTTCTTTGTAGGTGCTTCCCAATGACATGTCAAGTCTGGACAGCATGCATGGCATGTTGAAAACCATAAATTGTAAAGGAAAATCAAGACACTTCATATGCACTCTTGATAATATTCAATTGAAACTGTGCACAGCATTGTGCAACTGGGGAAATACAGTAAATCAAACATTTTACAGCAAACATAAACTCACTTAGACAGTAAACCTTACTGCAGTAGTTATGAAACAAAAAAAAACTGAAAAACAGACACTGCTGCATATCAACCATTGATATCTAGACGCTCCCGTCTGTCTGCCCACATATTTTCATCAACATCACAGCGAATGTCAGCTCTATCGATGCATCGGGGAAAGTATCTTCTGGAGTGTCGAATCCACCCTCTGCAGGACTCTGCTGTGATGTCATCACAAGCTGCATCCATAGCTGCTAGCAGGGTCATTTGGGTATGTGGATGCCTGTCATATACCTTCCACCTCCAGGAAGAGAAAAACTCCTCAATTGGATTTAGGAATGGAGTGTGAGGAGGAAGAAACTCCATAAGCATCCTGTCGTGTGCTGCAAACCACTGCCTGACTACAGCAGAGTGATGGAAGCTAACATTATCCCAAACCACTACATACATTGTCCGATTGTCACCAGGATCATCCCTTTCATTTTGTGGGATTAGGTCCCTATAAAGAGCGTCCAGTTTTGTAGATTCAGTATGCACCTCATGCCAATCCTGTCTGTTGGTTTACATTATATATATACTTGTAGGGTAGGGGATACTGTAACGCAATTCACCTGTGACTGGGTAGAAGAGGCTTTTCATTGGTTGCAAGTAAGAGTAACACACACCAATTTTCATTAGTGTGAGATAAGGTTCACCTGAGAAAAGTAATTTATGGAGATTTTCATGGAAACTCCTTAAAAATAGGGTTTTCAAAATGGGTGTACAAATTGTTTGACAAGATGTTCAACAATTTTGAGTGCACTGACACAAGCAATGAAATGAAGACTATTAGTTGTATCGACAATGACTATTCAGCCGGTACAAGTATAAATAATTGTGACATTCATGATGAAAGCAAGGAGATAGTGATGAATAGCAGGTCAAAAGTGACCATTCTTTAGATATTTGTACTTACTCAACTGCTTCATGTCCAAAGGCATTTGCCTTTGGACGAAATGAACATGAAACCGCCACAAGGTTGTGCCAAAACGACTACATGTTGTGGAGGTTGAACTAACTGTTGTGCAAAGTGTAATTCTGTTGTGAGAAATGCACCAAAGCAACTGAGAAAAACTGTAAAGGAGACGTGAAATCCAACACTGTCATGGTCTTATTTTATGTCTCTAGTTTAGTTATAAATGTCTCTGACTTTTTTTAGTTCTTGTCTTGTTCCTTTTGTCTTTGCTTTGTCTTTTGTATTTGTCTGTTTGTTTCCTTGAAGTCTCTCATGCCACCATGTTTGTTTACCTTTTTGTCGTGTTCAAGTTCGCATGTGTTAATTTCTCAGTGTTTATATTTCCTGTTTTATCTAGATAGTCCCTTGTCTCATGTTTGTTGTGTTTAGTTTTGCTTCCCCACATTTTGTTAGCCTGTGTCTTTTTTTCCCTGGCTGTTCCTCTCTCCTTAATTACCTGCCCATATCTAAAAGAAATAGAAAAAAACTTATAAAAGACTTGCATAAGATGTGGCCTACTTCATATAGTGAATCATATAAGGCTTATATGATTTACTCATGAAAGTGGCCACTTTCTCATTACTTTCATATATTGTTTTAGTAAGTATCCAAAACATACAAGTTTCATTTATATAATTTTTCAAGGGATCTTATATCTGTTTTCACTCTTATATGCTTTTCATACAAGTTTCACACAAGACAGATACAAACTTTATAAGATTTATATATATCTTTTCCATATGGGTGATATGTGTATTTGCAAGTCTTCAGTTTTCTTTCTGCTCTTTGTCATGTCATCTCTTGCGGTTTTTCCTCTTTGACGATTTGGTTCCTTGTTTTTCACTTATTTTGCATTATTTTGTAATATATTTAAGTTCAACAATAAAACTGCTTTTCAGTTTAACCTTCCTTCCATCCTGCATTCAGGTCCAACTCCTACCCGTCATACACAGCCAGACTTGACAAACACTGCTAAAAGGGATAATTAGACACCAGAAATGTTGCCCATACAGTTAAAGGTATCCTGTGATGTTAATTTATTATTTTTCAGATGAATTTGACTTAAATAAGCAAGATTATGGCTGCTTGGTGTTCAAACTTAATCATGATATATATTATTTATAATTACTGTAAATTTACAAAAAAAAAAAAATAACCAGGCACTACTGTACATTTATTACAGTTTTATATTTAAAGGCTTCATCACTGATAAAGCTTAGAGGCTGTATAGAAAATACAACATAGTGAACATCTCGTCGGCTGCAAGCTGAAGGTCACCAGCAGGGAGTTGGCTGGCATATGGTTGGTCAACTTCAGACGCTTCTGATCAATCAGCAGTGTGGCCTGCTGCTGATGGAAATCCTCCTCATGCATGCACAGCAAGTTTGAATAGATTTATCAGCCTTTGTATACAGTACATTTCTTTTTATCTGAATTTCCCTGACATTGGAGGTCCTCGATAAGCAGAGAAATTTAGAATAAACTAAGAAAACACCAGAAGTCTAAAAATGTCCTAAAAAAGCATGAATGCATTGAATGTAAGCTGCTATTTCATTGTACTTTCTATTAAAAATGCATTTATTTGCGAAATAACAGCAATTTGGGCCAAACAAAGCCCATAGAAAAAGCTGCGTTTTCAAAAATACCTGTGTACATGTAGACGTAGCCTGTGGCCTTCAATCCAATGTCAGACATGTATTTTAGCTGTCTTTATTTTAATGATAGTTACCTTTACATGTGTTGTTTTTATATATTTTCAATTGTCTTCAGCGTATTTATTCATTTTTGTTACCAGTTTGTATCTGCTGTTGCTGTTTAAAACTGCTTTAAAAATAAAGTTGTTGCAGTATGGGTGTTTTTTAAACTACTTTTTATGACAGTGGTACCATGGGGTTTGGTACGGTAATTTGGCTTCACACACTTTTTCATTTTCTCGAGCTTTAAGGTCATTAGATCAGAGACTGCTGGTGGCACCGCGCAGTCGTTCTTTCTTTTAAAAAACAGCTGAAGAAATTTTAATTTTGAAAAGCATTTTATTAATTTCCTCTTATGTTGTTTTTATTGTTTTATTGTTTTACATTGCTGTTTTCTTTACTGTTACATTGTTTTATATTTCCATTTCTTGTGTTGTAAAGCACTTTGTGATTTTTATCTGTGAAAAGCGCTATATAAATAAATTTTACTTACTTTACTTACTGACACTGTTTGGCAAACCAATTAATTGAATGAATTGAATGAATTGTTTATCCACACCTTCTAAAATATAGTACAAATACAATAGAACCATTTGCTGTCCTGTCAGTCAAATACATTTAAGGTCAGAAGTGTCTGCATATAGACACAAGAGAAAGGTCGTGGTTTGAATTGAAAAGATTGTTTCATTATAGCTGAAAATCTAAAGTTCCTAATGATGGTTAAGGCACTAATCAATTAAGGCTAGGAAATGTTTATGGTCATGTTTTCCAATTCTTAAAATTAAACATTTAAATTAGTGCTGTCAGCGTTAATCCCGTTAAAATGACGTTAACGCCAAAACCGCATTAACGCGGTTAGCTTGTTAACGCGTTAGCGCCGTGCAGCCCCACGCACAGGGTGATCCGCGCTAACTCGCTAACGGAGATTTGCCGCATTACAGTTTTTCTCCATTGGTTTGGCTCATTTCTTGAAACAGAAATTACATTCTCAAAATAACATGGACAAACCTCCAAACCTCTTGGCAAATGTTCACAACAGAATGGCATTTCTCATTCATTTTATCAAATGGCAAATGCCTTAGTACATGTCTCAATTGTCTCAGTGCATCTTTGCAAATGATTAAGTACAAGTAGCCTACAGTTATACAGTTAGCCCACATTTAGCACATTTTCCAAATGAATAGATCTTGTAGATCTAAACTGATTAGTTGATTCCCAATCTAATGATCATTCTCTCCAAAACATGTCAGCATGATTTCATTGTATAAGTACTCGCATGCACAACTGTCTGTTCAATTGTCAAAATTGGTCAAGAACATAATACCATGAATACCATATATGAATTTCTTTGAATATTTGATAAATTGATGACAGTCATTGACAGTCAGGTGAAACTAGACTAACGAAGGGGGAGTGTCACACACAGGTGTGTTCCATGATTGTGTGCTGCCAAACACAGATATATAGAGCTTGACCAGAGCCAGTCCGATCTCTGAACATGGATAGAGAAGGCCAAGCAAACGGACAAGGGGAAGTTCTCCTTCAAGGAAGAGGAGGAAGAAGAAGAAGAAGAGGAGGACTGAGAATGCGTGGTGGAGGAATAGGGGGAAGAGGCCGAGGTGCGCGAAGACACTGTGCTGTCCCGAATGAAATTCAGGCCACAATTATAGACCATGTCATAAACCATGGCCTCACAATGGCAGAGGCCGGTCATCGAGTGCAGCCTAATGTGCCTCGCTCTACAGTCTCCTCCATCATCCAAACCTTTCGCAGGGAAAACAGGTATGTACTCTATGTAATCTATGATGGAATTATATGTTGTATAGGACAGGGCACTGTGCGTGAGGCAAAAAATGTATAACTTACTGTAGAGATTTTGTGTGCATCTGCCACAGTAGTAGGTCTATACTAAGCAGGTGGAGAGGACTAGTGGAATGTTGTGATACTAAATATGACAAGAAAGATATTGAACAAATTACTGTAAACTATGGAATTACATAATTCATACAGTTTAGAGTAGTACTCCAGTCACTGTGCAATGTTGCATTAGGATTGTGGTGAAGTTACTGTGAGTAAAACAATAATACAATTACACTGGTAACTTACTGTATTCTGTTCTATGTGTAGGATTGGACGACAACCTTGCGTGGGTGGCAGAGGAAAACTGCTCAATGAACAACAGGAAAGAGAGATTTGTAACATGGTGATGGCAAATAATGCCATCACATTGAGACAGATCCGTGATGCCATCCTTCAGGACAATCATATATTCCAGAATATAAACACAATAAGCATCTCCACAATAGACCGGGTTTTGAAGAAGCATCAGATGACAATGAAACAAATCTACAGGGTACCATTTGAGAGGAACTCTGACAGAGTGAAGGAGCTGCGCTACCAGTATGTAAATGTAAGTCAGTTACTGGTTGTCTCTCATTATAACCTTACCTGTAATCACAGTAAGCAGTAGTTCACTTATTTGGTTTCAATACCTCCTTTACCTGATTTCAGAATCAGTATTTGCTGCATCTGACTTCAACAATTTCAACAGAAAACTGCAGTTTACTGTATGATACAATTCTCATTATAATCCTTATTTTGTTGTCTCCCAATCAAATCTATCTAATACTGTAGGTTTTACTGTAACATCTCAGTGAGTCATCAGTATTTCCCACTCCCCTTTCTATCAAATACCCCTGCAGTACTTCCTCATAGGCCTATCACTAGTTTAGAACCACTGGAGTAGTGGCCTGTAGTATATTGAACCTGTGGGGGAGAACACGTAATTGTCTAACTGTAGTATATGACTCTTCTGTATGACTGATTTTATGTTCTTTACTCTATTTTAGAGAATAATGGCATTGGAAGGACATGAGACCCCTCACATCCTGGTGTTGGTGGATGAAGCTGGCTTCAACCTGGCCAAGGGCCGAAGACGTGGTCGTAATATTATTGGCCACCGGGCCACAGTGGATGTCCCAGGTCAGCGATATAACTATGTGTGCTGCCATTTCTGAAAATGGTGTGGCCACTCACATCCCCAGTCTTGGCCCATACAACACACACAAGCTCCTCATCTTCTTGGATCGCCTTTATACCGATTTTATCCCTGAAAATGAGAGAGGTCTCATAGGGCCTCACCTACCTACCCATTTATGTAATTGTGTGGGACAATGTCAATTTCCACCATAGCCCACTCATTAGGGGCTGGTTTGCAACACATCCAAGGATGGTCATGGGGTTCCTACCACCTTACACTCCTTTCCTCAATCCGATAGAGGAGTTTTTCTCTGCTTGGAGGTGGAGAGTGTATGAGCATCATGCTCAGGATCAGCCGTCCCTGCTCCATGCTATGGACGCAGCGTGTGACGACATTACAGGAGATCAATGCAGGGGATGGTTGCGGCATGCACGCCGTTTCTTCCCTCGTTGCATCGCAAGAGAAAGTATCCACTGTGATGTGGACGAGAATCTGTGGCCAGACGGACAACAGCGTGTAAATAATCAGGAGGGTGAAGACAGTGGACAAGAGCGGGAGAATGAGTACAGCGACCACTGAATAAGTCCTTGTTTGTTGATTTTGTGTTCATACAATTTACTACTGTAATGTACATTTTCTTTTTACATATGTATGAAACTTTCTTTGCGTGTGAATATAAAATGGTTATAATTTCCTTGGTAGTGTGAGTGCAATCTGTGATGTCAAACCTTGGAGGCTACTCTTCTGTTGTATGTTGTTGGTCCTCTGCCATAGTGACAAAACATCTAAACATTTTGTATGGCAGTACTCACACAATTCCAAAGGGATTATGCATTTTGGGGGCACTGACTATTCAGATTAGCAAGAAATGTAGTTTTGACACATGAGTGAACTGTTTTAGGATCAACCATCCAGGTTTATTTTGACAAAAGCACCAAGAATGATGGGAATGTCCGATCTGTGTCGAGAAATGAGCCAAAGCTATTGAGAAGGATCTTTGCCATTTTGGAGACACTGACTGTTTAGATGAGAAAGGGATTTAGATTGAAGCCTAAGTGAACAGTTTTGGAAGAGATATGAGCTTTTGCAGGTGAGCTATAGTGCTGTGCTAAACTGTAAGAGTGTTTTGCCAAATGATCTTAGAGTTTTGAGAATGTAATTTCTGTTTCAAGAAATGAGCCAAACCAATGGAGAAAAACTGTAATGTGGTTATTGCATTAACGTCATTTTAACAAGATTAACACTGACGGCACTAATTTAAACATTAAATAACACATGAGATATGACTTTGAAACAGAGATATATAAAAGTATTCTACTTCCTATAAACACTGTTGTTGGTGCAGTAACATCACAGACGTCCTCTTTGTCTGTGCCATTATTGTCAAGAATTAACACATAAGGAGAGCTTTCTTTGTATATACTGTGAGATAACTTTATTTTTCAGGTCTCAAAACTGATGCCAGAAGTGCCTCAAACCTGCATTCTCTCTAATGGCCAGTAGGGGAGCAGCTCCTGCATTTATAGAGAGAAATCCACTTCTTTGTTAAGTGATAACATACCAACCTTCTTTCTGAGTTCTTATTTATAGCATGTTGTAATGTTTTGTGTCATATTTTATAACCATCTATGGCATACTCCTGCCAAATGATGAAACTTGTCTTTGGACACTCAACATGAACTTTTACTGAAAACAATTTAGCCTTCATCATGCATCTTCCAGCTCTGTAGCCAACCACCAGCTATGACAATGTTATATGTCAACTAACCCAACTCAACCAACCCTCCAAAATAGGACTACTGTATAGTTTTTATAGTTATTATACATGTGTAAGCTAATATTAGCAAAGTGTAAAAAAAGCCAGCACACAGCTGGGTTTGATCTGAAAATCAGTCAAATGTTCATTCATGAATCATGAATGAATCAAAAGCTGCGCCTTGTTGACCCAGTCACAGTGGCTTCTAGAGATAAAAATGTCTGTCTTCTGCCTCATGTTTACTAACTTTGCTAGCTCTGAATAGAAGGAAATAGGAATCCCTGCATTACATCACATCACATTGCTTGATTTGAAGTAGTTCATATGTGAAAGCAATGGGATATTTTTATGTATTTGCATTTTGGTGTTTCATGGAGCACATTAATCATGCTAGTTTGGGTCCACAACTAAATTCAGTCACATTTTCTAAAACAATCATGAATTTCCATAATGTACCATGAACTGAATTAGCCTATGCCATACATATATTTACTTACAGTATAATGTGTTGTTTCAGTTGTGCTTCATCCCTCAGCTACGAAAGCTATTTAATATTGAGTTAATCACCTCTCTCTTGGCAAACAGTCCTTTATCAAATGCGCTTTAACTAATAAAACAATTCCATCAGAAGAGACAATAAAGTGATTGAAATGGGCAAGCATTCCAATAAATATACCTACATATATTTAAATATACTTTAAATACAAGTAAATCAAGTGGTTAAAAACAGACAAAACCAAAAATTCAAATGTTACTTTTTTGGAAGCATATTTTAAGTACATTTCTACTATTTTTTTTGAGTGACCTGCTTTTTTGGTTTCATTTAAAATACGTATTTCTGATCTGAGCTGACTTTCTTCAAAAACAATCTATGTTTCTAGCAATAAAGAAAACAGAAAGTGAGATTGGTGAGATGCATGTGGAAAATAACAGACAGAGTGGAAAAAAGGAGGCAGAAAGAAGTGTGACAGCGAGTATACTGGCGAGAAATCAGTGGTGTGTGAAAGAATATTCAACAATCAAGGCTGTGCTTTGTGATTCAAAGAGTAAGGAAGGCAGTGCAGGCAAAAAGAAAAGAGCAGTTTGGGAGTGATTTTCTTTGAGCAAAGAAAGCATCTCAGAGTTCCTCCAAGGTCACGTATGTAACCCCTGAGCTAGTGCAGAAGTCACGACCTGATGTTTCATATGGCTCTTTGTTCTGCCACTTGCCTTCTGACAAGCATGGGCGTGCTGTGGGTGACAACTTTGTGTGAGGTGGCCCCTAAGGACAAAACACACAAAGGACAAAGCCCAAGCCTCACAGAAATGCAACACCATGGTTTTTTAAACACAGACAATGTGAAAGTACAATTATTTATATAACGTAACCTACAAAATAAATGAGTGAAAATGCTGAAACACATTCAACAAATGGGTTAAAGTTATAAAACAAAGTAACATGGGCGTGCCACTGCAATTATTTTAAAAAGGCTATAAAGATCATTGAAAACAATGGGCAACATGTGGCACAGCAACAACAAATCAAGCTAAATATCCACCATCCATTCAAACTATTCAAATTCAAAGAATTCAAAACACAGCCAAAGCTTGTGCACTGAACTGTATCAGTAGCAACAACCAACAAAAACGCTATAAACGGGATTGTGGTTAACAGCAGCCTACAAACCTGAATGTGATGAGGTCACTAGGCATTGGCAACACCTTCCACAATTGGCTGCTTGTTTGGGGCCTGATCGCTCTGTCAATTCAGATACCGCCATCTGGGAAATGTTTCCTTTGTTACAAACAGTTAAGGTTTATTCAACGCTACTTAAAGACAAAATGGTAAGAAATAAATTTAATGTGTTATGAAATTTATTTAATTATTACTAGTCTCAAATACTGTTGTCAAATACACAGTATTTGAGACTGTATTGAGTGTTTGAATGTAATAACATTTCTTTGTATAGTAACACCCACTGATAAAACAGTTCATTGCTGGTAAACGACAAAAGACACCCACAAGCATGCAGCAGAATGCCCATCCTGACATGATGACCACCATTCTGTACTGCAAAGTGGTCTACATGTTTTCATCTGGTTGGTTGAAGTAATGAAAGCTAAGATCTCAAAATCAGAGCTGCCCCAAATGTAAGGGCTAAAACCCCAAAGTGATGATATGTAAGATGTGTCCTTCTGTTGATTCGAAACAAGGATGCTCTCTATCAGTCCTCTGGAATCCTAACTGCATGCTGCTTGATGTAAATGATGCCGTGCATCGGTCGAATGCTGATTGGTTGACAACTGAGATAGAACAGGGAAGAGCATGATAACATAGTAGATGAAGAACGCAAAAAGAAAACAATGTTAAATGGAAAGCTCAGGCATTGGCTGCACTGGACACTTTCTATTGTTTTAAGCACTTGGTTCTACTTCAGTTCTCTATATGACTTTGCCAGCTGCCAATCCACTGTCAGCATGCTGGCATCACTGAGCCAATAATTTCTCCCTTATTCACAGTCCAGGAGGATCAGGTGCATCTGCAAGCTGTTTTGCAGTTCAACATCTCCAGCTCATCCTTTCACAATCAGTATCGTATCTGTTTGTCACTGATGTCTGCTCTCCTTTGTATGCTGGAGTCTTGTTGATTCTCTCCTTCCCTCTGGATTTCCATGTAAACACTCAAAGTCTAAAGAGCATCAAATGGTGGAAATTAAATGATGAGTTTCCTGGCAGATTTTCTAGGCCAATAGTAGGTGAATATTAGGCTTATGAGGTAGAATAGTGACAGGACACGTTTTACAGGGTAAAACGTGTCCTGTCACTATTCTACCACTATTCTACCAACACTGAGGAAGTACCATCTGCAAATTCCACAGAACTTCGAGTAACAACCAGAGCATTATAAAAGGAAACTATGATAAAACAAATGAACAGTAATATTTTGTTCTTGGAGTTTGTTTTTTCAGTTTTACTATTTTAACAGCTAAGCCTGATAAATGTTGCTATAATACTGTAAATATGTGCAGTTTCTTACCAAAATATAAAGTGTCTGATTAGAATATGACTGTAGACTGTCTAATAAAAAAAAACCCTTAACTATTGTTTTTGTTGATACATCTTATTAGTGTAATAAGAGAGTGTCACATGGTTTATATACTGATATACTGTTTTTAAATTGTGTTGATAGGCCACGTAAAACCAGAGTTATGATAAAAATATCTGCAATGTTTGGTTTTCTTCCTGAATACTATCGTTGTTTATATTTACTGCGGGAAGAAACAGTAAAAACGGCGTTTTATAAGGAAAACGCTGGAAAGCACTCTCCACCTGTGAGCAAAAACGAGACCAACCCCCCCTCCATTTTTTTCTATTGGTGGAAAAATGCACCATGTCGACCAATCAAAAAATGATATGGCAACATGGCATTTAGTTGTTTAGGAAGGGGGAAGTTTTAGGAGTGACGGCGGTGATTTGCGATGTTTAGCGCAAATCTTGTGTAGTTAGTGTGTAGTGTAGTCAATAGTTTTGTTGTGTGTGTCAGAGCAATGAGGCAACTGCTGAATGTTACAGGTGTTACAGGAGTGATACATCTCCTGCTGTCAGGCCTGCAGGTATCAGGCTGTTGTTCTCCTTTACCTCATAGTGGACAGAAATGATTTTTTGGAGTGACACAAATAATTTGTGTGGCATCAAATTTGATGCAAAACAGCTGATTGTTCTGTAAATAGTTTTAAATGTTTATTAAAAAAAAAAAACCCTTGGCTGCATTTTTAGGTAAACAGCTGCAAAAAAACTTTGTTTTCAAAGCTCAGTTACTTTTTTGAAGAAGTAACTATATAATTAATTGCCCAACATTTGTCATTATATACTGTATTTTGCAGACAGAGTTACAGGACCCTCTCCCAGACCACAGACTCATACTCATAATGCAAGTCAGAAAAAAAACAAAAAATTAGAGGGAACATTGGTTGGGTCATGTGTTAGGAGCTATGGGATGCCACATTGTTTGATGGAAATGAGAATTATGAAGCTACAGAGGGCTGAATTCAAAGGCACCCCAAAAATGAAAGAATAATGTAGCAGACTAGTTCATTTTGCCAAAATTTCATTGCAGTAAATCAAAATGGAAATTAGCAGTTTATATGGCCCCCATGTGCTTGTATTCATGCATGACAATGTTGGGCCATGCTCCTAATGGTGTGCTGAGGGATCTCTTCCCAAACGTGTAGCAGGAGAGTCTGAGCATCTGGAGAGTCTGAGGTGCAATCTGGTGGTGTTGCATGTCGTAGAGGTGTTCTATTGGATTTAAATCAGGCAAGTGTGAGGGCAAGTCAGTGGTCACATGTGCTCAGGGTGATTGAAAGATATTGAAAGAGGAGATTGAGGAAGGTGCATGTCAGGAGTAACAGTGCTGGAACTGTTTCTTTTTGAGTTCAGATGACCTGAGCTAGGGTGGCTAATTAGACTTATAGCCATGTTGTTTATTGACACGTTAGCATCGGAGTCTCTTGTTTCCTTTGC
The DNA here is from genome assembly GCF_036321145.2 of Pelmatolapia mariae. Lineage (NCBI taxonomy): Eukaryota > Metazoa > Chordata > Actinopteri > Cichliformes > Cichlidae > Pelmatolapia > Pelmatolapia mariae. The sequence goes on along the minus strand of NC_086243.1, from coordinate 4,197,903 downwards.
TAATAGGTTAACTTAACTTTCTATTACATTTGCTACTGTTATGATTGTTTTAAACATTTAGGTGATGTAGTTTATTTCTACCTTTCTTTGTTTTTGATGCTAGCTTACTTCATTTCTGTGTTGGTGTAACATCATGTACGGCTACAGGGGCTTGCTTTCAATGCACAATCAGTAGTAGTAGTAATAATAATAGTAATACACATTATTATATGACTATTGTAAATGTACATTTGAAATGACAGCCCTATAAAACATGCATCTGCTCAGCTGAGGATGAAGACTGTGGGCACACTCAAAGTAGCCACTCAACCATGATCATGCGTTCTGTACTGAAACCAGTGAGCTCATACCACTGCCACAGTAATCCTAGAAGCATGTGGGTATAAGATCAAGTGGTCTCTTCTGCTGGAAAAGAAAGCCTGGGGGAGTGGAAGAACAGACCACAGCAATGTCCCAGAGCAAGAGTCAGTCAATATACCAAAGGCAGGTATCCAATGGCTCTCCAGAATGAAGGGCTGAATAGCACCAGTATCTGACATGATCAACGGTTACTGGCCTAAAAAAAGCTAATAGCACTCCATGATCACTCCACCTGCCAGCACAAAAAAGGAGGTTGCTACAATAACAACAGGTACTTGTGTAGCTCATCAGAGTAGATTGGGGTATAGATTCAGGAGTGTAGGGATTATCAGCTACCACCTGTACACAGATGACATCAAGTTCTACGCCAAGAGTGAGGAGGCATTGACTTATGGATCCACCAGGATCTAGAGCGAGGACATCGCCATTCAGACTGGATAAATGAGGCTAAATGGTTGCAAAGAGAGGAAAGGTCATCCAGGCTGCAGGGGTGGGCTGCCAAAAAACAAAATATGAAATATATAGAACAGCTACAAATACATGGGTATCCCACAGGGCTTATGATAAAGATGCATGAGGGTCAACCACAGCCAAATACCTCCAGAAGATAAGACAATGATGCCAATGTCTTAACATCATTGGCATCAATGATGTTAAGACTAGAATACTCTTCAAAGTGTACTGAGGTCTCCACCTTCCACAGCTGGAACATATGTGCAAGCTAAAGTTCAAGTGATCCCAGTGATAATAGGAAGATTAGAAGCAGTAACCCCAAGGAACACATTAAATAAAAGGCATTTAGGGAGGTTAAATGAGCTGATCACCAACTGTCCCAGCTGTTAGTAAACCATCAATAAAAATGAGGAAGATTAGAGCAAGTTGTGTAGCAGTCTTTCATAGATGGACTCCTTTAAAATGTTTGCTTGTGTTGCAGCCACCCCATCTAATTACTGTGATCAGATCTTAATGGATCAGGTCTCAGTTTGGGTTTATTTTCAGTTCATATTTAGGGTGTGAAAGTAGGCTCTCTGATGCTTCATTTAAACTCAGAGTTGTCAGCATATTCAAGACACTAAGTTGGGAAAAAAATCCTTGATGTGACCCTTTAGAGCAGTGGTTCTTAACCTTGTTGGAGGTACCGAACCCCATCAGTTTCATATGCGCATTCACCGAACCCCTCTTTAGTGAAAAATATATATATATATTTTTTTCAAATTCAAGACATAGATATGTTTTTTTACTGGTGTACAAAATGAGCCGTGCATGAACATCACCTTGTTCAAAGAACAAAACCAATACAATGCATGAACTTACAACAAATTACATACCTGCAAATCAGTGTGACTTCTGCTGTTGCCTTTGAGAGACCAGTTCAGATATGCGTGGCTTCACCTTGGCAAGTGCCACTCTCATGTCATTTTCACAGAAAAGTCTGTTCCTTTTCTTCGTTTTTATGTCCAGCATTGTCGAAAAGGATTGCTCGCAAAGATATGTTGTAACAAATGGTATAAAAAAATCCAGGGCTTTCTTAGCAGTAATTGGATACTTGTCCATTTGTCGACACCAAAACGTTGAGAGCGTTGTTGTTCTGAAGAGTTGCTGTTGAACCTGGCTCTGCTGAATTTCAATGATTTCGTCAAGGTATTCATCATTGACATCTGCTGTCTCAACAGCAAACGTGAACGGCTGTCTCACCCATGCTGGATATGACTCTCTTGTAGGGAAATATCTGTCGAGAGACTTTGCAAGCTCATCTAAGTGCGTTGCAATTGTTTGCTTCAGTTCCGTGGATACAGAAATATCTCCGATTCCAGACACATCTTCGATCTTACTTACACAGTTGTCCAGAAGGGGGAAGTTTGCGAAGTTGTTGTTCTCTGTTCGTCGTTGACTCCACCACCCTGCATCTGCTGATTGAGATGATTGAGAGCTGCAAATATATCAGCCATGTACGCTAAAATGAGAATGAACTCAGGATTTTTGAAGCAATCTGCATGACAGTGTTGGTGCTCTTGCAAAAACAGGGCTAATTCCACACGCATGGCAAAAACACGATTCAGCACCTGTCCCCGGGATAACCACCGGACATTAGAATGGTACAGAAGTACCTCGAATTCAGAACCCATTTCTTTACACAGCTCACTGAAGATGCGGTGCCTCAGAGCACTATTTCGCACATAGTTCACACATTCCACCACAGTTTTTAATACTTCTGCCATTTTTGGAGGCAAGGTTTTTGTTGCCAATGCATGCCTGTGCAAAATACAATGAGTCACAATGATGTGTGGTGCATCGGCTTTTACTAGCGCACCAAAACCAGAGTTTCTTCCCAGCATGACTGGAGCTCCGTCCGTACAAACTGCAGAAACCATGTCCCATGAAAGATTGTTGTCTCTGAAGAAGTCATCCACAAGCTTCTTCACATCGGCTGCCTTAGTTGTTGTTGTAAGAGGCTTACAAAATAAAAAATCTTCTTTTATCATGTCATCTTTCACATAGCGCACAAAAACAGTAAGCTGGCTTAGATTAGCAACGTCTGTGCTCTCATCGAGTTGAAGGCTGAATTTTGCCAGGCTTGAAATCAGATCGGCGACTACTTGAGCCAAGATGTCTTTACTCATGTCTTCTATTCTGTCGCTGACGGTGTCATTTGAAAGAGGAATTTGGGATAATTTACCTTCGGCCGCTGTTCCGAGAATCAGATTTGCCATCTTTAACGCAGCTGGTTTCACGAGTGTTTCACCAATGGTGTGTGGCTTGCCCTGCTTTGCGATCAGGTAAGCAACTTCGTACGATGCTGTGAGGATCGGTTTGTTAACGGGTACAAATCCAAGAGCAGGCAGAGTGGGCCTTTCACCGAATCTGGCTCTCTTCACCTTGAATTCAGCAAGTGTTGTGTTCTTGTATTCCCCGTCTCCATGCAGCTTCAAGAAGTGTTCCTTTAGTTTTGCCGGTGCGAGACTAGAGTTGCTCAACTTGGCGTTGCAAATCATGCAGATAGGACGCTCACTCCCATCACGTTCCGTGATACATGTGAATCCATATTCTACATATTCGTCCGACCACTTTCTTCTTTTGCCCGACATAGTTAGTATGGATTAAAATGTTAAAAAAAATCACACGAAGTACTACCACGACATTCACATGTTGACTACTGCGCGCGCTACATTCCCCGCAGCACTGATTGGCCAAGAAGTGTAGCATGATCATCTGCAGCCAGTGATGGCCAAAAGGGGGCGTGTCATCACTAATTTACACGATAATTCGGGTGTGTCTGGACCTCTGCGACCTCCGCAGTGGAGGCTCTGCCGAACCCCTGAGACCGACTCACCGAACCCCTAGGGTTCGATTGAACCCAGGTTAAGAACCACTGCTTTAGAGCCTATTTCACTATCTCAGCACTCAGAGTGCAGTTCACTGCTTTTTCACAGACTTCGAGGTTTCCTATCATGTTCTTACTTTCTAGTTTGCCTTCACTTATCCTTATCAGGGTCACAGGGGGCTGGGCGAGAGGTAGCGTACACCCTGAACAGCTCACCAGTCTATCACCAGCGCTAACACAGAGACAGATAACCATTCACACCTATGGGCAATTTAGAATTGTTAGTTAACCTAACCCCACTAACTGTACCCGGAGAGAACCCATGCGAATATGGGGAAAACAAGCAAACTTCACCCAGGAGATGGATTCGAACTCAGGACCTTCTCGCTGTGAGACAGCAATGCTAACCACCTTCACTGTGCTACTCCCCTCAGAGGCCTCAGTTATGCCACATAAATTGTTTAGCACATAAATTCAATTGCCCAGTGAATGTTTCCTCTTTTTTCTTTTTTTAATTTCATGTTTTAAGCTCTCTTGGGCTTTGTGATTTATGCCTTTTAAGTAGAGGCTACTGGAGAATACAAATGACTTGTTTAGAATTCATAGCCAGGATAAAGCACGGGTTGAGGATTACACAGATGCACAGTTACAGCAACTGCAGATGAGATGTTGACTGTTTTTGTCACAAAGACATAAGAAAATCAAAGGCATCACAGCTAATGCAGCAGAAAATGAAATATCACATATATTTCAGATTCTGCTGCCAAATATTTTATCACAGTGAGGTCATAAACGCAACAGCAGCATATAGCAAACAAGTCTTGTAGGAAACATGTGAAACAAAAAACAGGCACCCAAAGAACAAACAGCTCACATGGCACATTAAAATATGACCACAGGTTTCTACTTAGTCACTTTGTGATAGACTGGAAGTGAGACTGTTGCTAATTCAGGTCACATCTTTCATTTCACTCTCTAGACAAGTGCTCCTGAATTCTCTGGGAGCTGATGAATGACTTCACTTGTGTGTAAAATTTACAGAAAAAGTCAAACCCTAGAAAGTAGATCACCATTTGTAAATCACCATACCAGACAATGGAAGTCAGATAATCTCTTTTCCCAGCTGCCAGCTACTCTAGGTTGGCAGCTGTCCTGCAAAACCACTCTTGAAGAATCTTAACAAGGTGGAAGTAAAGTGGAAATAAAATATTTCCACCTTACTTCCCATTTTACACATTTCTAATTACAGTTTCAGCTGTCACAACAACTTCCAAGATTTCTATTAAATGATTCATTCCTTCTCTTGCTGGCCTTTATGGAAATAAATGAAATGGCTTTCATGTAACTGTGACTACTTCTGTGCACATTTATGCTGCACTAAAAAACAAATGCTGGCAGAGACTGCTGTCGGTATTTTGAAGAAGTTAAAAAGACTGACATAAAAACAATCTTTGAATGTCCTCAGAAAAAAAAGGCTTAGTCACAAACTGATGGCTGTTTTTAAAAAAAATCCCAAACTTCATCTTTTGAAGTCTCCTTCAAACTGTGCTGCTTCTGAAGCTTGTTTACGCACATACCTACAGTGCATGTTCATATATCAGCATTTTCCAAAATGCTGATAAAGAGTAGTGACAGGAAGAGGAAAAAATCCTCTGTCATGGAAATGAAAGGTCAAAAGAAAGGAAATAGAGATGTAAAAGTATAGAGTAAGTCTGTCAGTGCAGTTTTTTCTACAATGTATGATACAGTGTGGTTTCTCTCAACAATCCCACACACAAGATCCCTGCTTTTCTGATCTACAGACTGGTCAACAGTAAACAGTGGTTATTTTTATTATTATTTTGTTACATTTTTCCCCATTCAAGATGAACTGCCAAAAACTGATTTCTGGCAAAACCTGACGGGGTGGCTGTAGCTCAGGAGGTAGAGCAGGTCAACTGCTGATTGGAAGTTTGGTGGTTCAATCCCTGGCTCCCCCATTTTGCATGCCAAATATCCTTGGGCAAGATACCGACCCTGACTTGCTCGCTGATGCATCCATCGGAGTATGAATGACAGTTAGAAAGCACTGAAAGTGTAGATAACAGTGCTTGTGTGAATGTGTCGTGTTGTATAGAGCGCTTTGAGTACTCCAGGAGAGCAGAAAAGCGCTATATAAGAATCAGTCCATTTACCATCTTACGACATTATTCCTTATTGTCTTAATATGATCAACCTCATATTGAACAATTCACATTTAATTTATCTTCCACCTATTTTTCCTTGCACTTTTTGTCATGTCTGCTGTTTATTACATATCTCATCTACCAACAGCCTCTAGACATAGTCAATATGACAGAAAAAGAAAGTCTAAGTCTCTTGAGCGGATGGTCATCAGTAGGGATGGGTATTGTTTAGGTTTTATCCGATACCGGTGCCAAATCGGTACTTTTGAAACGGTGCCGGTGCTTAAACGGTGCTCGAACCGGTGCTTAAAGAATGGAGAACACAAACTTCGTCCAAAAACCTCTCATGTTTTTATTTTTAGCAGTCTCTTTTTTTATGCAAAATGATAAGAACCGTAACAACATATAAACATCATCTGTGCAAAGATTTATGTTTTTAAAGTAAAACAGTGAAAAATTACAGCGCTGTCAATACATGAATATCCAGACGTTGTACAAAAATGTCCAATTCTGGCACACAATTGGACACCTTGCCAGTTGATTTTTTTAGGTATTTAAGAGCAGACATTAATTAATTTTATTAACATGCCTAAAAATGCTTTTTTTTAAAAAAAATACGTTTTTGAAGAATTAACCATACATTTACATGGTAATGGCCCTTTTCTGCCGTGCGTATAGAACGCTTAATTGGCCTCTGGCCCTTTAAACTCTGAGGGGCTGCAACTTTGGTTTCTTTTGATCAATTTGCATGATTGACACCTCTTTCTAATTGTTTGAGCCAATAGAGTCACAGTAACGATGCCACGTTCACGTTACTTCAACCAATCAGACGTTCCAAGGCCAAAACCCACGTGGGCCCAAATTTACTGCATGTGACGTCTGTCCAGTCACGTGTCTATAGGGCTTTGGAGTTGACGTCACGCCGCAGTGCATTGTGGGATAGCGGCGCCATGTCAGAAGGCCACAAATCAAAACAAACACACTGTGTTGGAAGCAGGACTGCCAGAACCACGCTTAAAATCAACGCAAAAGACAAAGGGCTGTATTGCGACCGACTGCGCCCAGACGCCAAGAAACGGTACATGGAAAAAATAGCGTGCATCGGTAATGTGGACCCCTATGAAAAAAGGCAGTGGAGCGGAAACCCAGACAGCCTACCGCCGTTGTCCTATCCCGATATCGTCGCGTACCTTGTCTGTGGAGTCAGCGCATACACGGCGAATCATTTTCGGAATTATAAATTCCTGGAGGCGCACATCTAATTCACAAACGGTTGGGTACAAGATTTGGCCGTTTTTAAGCCTCCACGTTGTGAGTACGTTGACCATATGACCAAGATACAGCCAGAGGTTGCCAGCTGTGCGTTGCCATGTAAATAGTTTGCATTTCATGTGTATGTACTTGCTAAGTACATGTCAACAGATCTTGAATAAAAAAAATAAACATACTTTTCTTTTCTGTTTCATATTTCATATGCTGGTTTGCCTGCAATAATGCCAAATAATACGCTACTCCATCAACATGACGTGGTTCTGCAGCATCACACATTAGGATGTTTTATCTAATTATCTATGACCTCAGCGCATTCAAAATAACACTAAAAGCCTATTAAGACAGATATGAATTTATTTAGAACTCACCGGAAAGAAAATGCCGCGAGCAAACCAACAAAAAATTGGGGATGGCAGAGAACTCGATATCCACTCGTCTGACCGCTGCAATCCAAGCCTGACGTCTTCGTTTAGTAATATCGGATACATGAGATCCCTCCCGTTGCCTCCAGGAGGGGAAACGATGAAAAGAGAGCCAATTTTCCAGCTTCTTGCCTTCCCTATCGTGTGATCTAACGTTGCAACACAGCACGTACGAACCATAGCTGACGTTTCCGTGTGCTTTCTTTGGCCTACTGTCATGGCGGGAGGGGGCGTGGCCCCGCTCCCGTGACATCACGCTCCAAAGCCCTATAGGTGGGTCTAAAATGGAGGTTGTTGACGGAAAACGACTCTGATGCGGTTAGGTAGGCGTGGTAACTGCTGAGAATCACATGGCTACTGGCGAAAATAACGGAGGAAATCGGGACGGTAAGCCAATTTCTATCTTAGCGCATTTGCGCCGCTGTGTGTTTTTGTGGTCTTCTTTTGCGGCTCATTCAGTGAATTTTGGTCAGAGTGTGGTGAAACTTGGTGTTTGTGAATTGGTGATAGCTCTGGAAGATAACCAGCTTTTCTTTAGCCGGTTACATGAAGTCTGGGGAATTTCTGGTTCGCCTTGTTTGTTTAGCGGACTTGTGCGCATTTACATAACTGCTCGTTTAATCATGGCTTCTTTTCGTTGAGTTTGGTGGTTGTAGAAACGGTTTATATGACATTTTTGCTGAGATTCAGAGGTTTCTGTGGATACCACACATGTCTGGACTTATATTTCTCAACCCGTGTTATAACCGATTAAACGTGATCTCCTCCTTTTTGCTCGCGGTACCGGGGGCGTGGGGCTTAAAGCACTTGTTGCAGGCTGCTGAGTTTGCATCTTTTGCTGTGAAGTACAGCCAGACTTTTGACCGCTTCGTCTTGGGCATTTTTAATCTGTAGCTCTGCTCTAAAAGAACGTACGTACCTGGGTCCGCCTACTATCCTTGTAAAGGTAAAATGATTGGCTAGAATCCAAAGTGTATGACATCTCAAGAAAAAAAAAAAAGCACCGAAATAAAGCACCGAAATGTGCGCTGCTTTTCGGTCTAGTTACTACCGTTTATGTCAGAACCGGTGCCATGGCACCGGATACCGGTACCCATCCCTAGTCATCAGCTCAGATGACAGAGGAAGGATACTAGTATGAACCTATGTCTGCTTCTTAGTGGCATACTTTATTACACTTAAGAAAACCCTCTATTGCATACAGTAACAATAGTCTCTAGATTTATGGTGACACAAATGGACACCAGTGACCCGTTGTGTACATTTCTGGAAACACAAAATAAAGAAAATTAAACGTAAACGTATAAATTCAGTCTACACAGAGGCTACAAATTTGTACGTCAATACATTTGGATACAGTTCTTCAAAAAGCCAACGGCATGTATGATGGTATGCATGGCTTCAATGCTGACTGGTAGAAAAGTTGATTTCTACAAGTTACTGAATCATGGGCTATCCATAGTTTTTCACACAGTGCTTTTGTATTTTGACCTAATTGATGGCATGGTGTAATATGTCACATGAACTTATATATAAATAGAACTCCTGTTCAGTTTATATAGAAACCAGTTATGTTCTGGAACAGGTTTATATAATATAAGTTGATGATATGGTGACATATGTATCAGTCAAAAATCCTTTATCTGTTTCCTCCCAACTGTCACATCATTTACATTCTATGACATCATGGCTTGAAAACTCATGTCTCACACTTGTGGCTACATTAGTTTGCACCACTGCAATGTGCTTAAAAAAACTAAACATCATAAACTTCATAATTTTATTACATTAACTAATGTAAAGCTAGTGTATGGTTACATACATAATCAGCCTCCCCAGGTGCTCAGTAACCTTCTTGTTTGACTTGCAATTTGGGGTTTTAGTATTGTGTGGACCGTCTATTGTAAAACTGCAAGGTGCCATTACAAAAATATTTTCTTCTATCTTTTATTTGTGGTATTTTGGAGATAGTTTACTATCAGAACTTAAGCTAACCCTGAGTGTACGGTGGCTGGGAAGTGCAAATCACATTTACAACATCAACAACATAATAACATTTCAGAAAACACTTTTACATTAAAAAAACAAATAAAAAAAAATTGACAACAAAATAACATTTCAGAAAACACTTTAACAAGTCCGCAACAAATTAACAAGTGGCTCTTCACGGAAAGGGATTGTCTGAAATACCGGAAGTGACTCAACGATTAGGCTTACTCAATATTTGTAGTACAGAAAAGTGATTTGTAGTCAGCTAAACGAGGGCTTTTCAGAGAAGTAGTGTTCAGTTAATGTTTGAAGAGATTTTACAAAAGAGTATGGGTGAGATAATGATGTTCAGATTTTTAAATGTCACGGGGATTTTCTTAAGAAAATATCCAGGCCTTAAAACCGTCATGGTCCACACTCCAGCCCAGCAGGTGGCGGTAAAGCGCCTTTAAATTAGCGTCAGAAGAAGAAGCAGCAGCCAAAGGCGGGATGCACAAAAAGGCGTGAAGAGGCTGAAGCTAACGGCACAAAACGGGCAAACATTTTCCATTTATCTATGTAGTGCAGCGAGCACCGTCAGGGTAATAAATGTAATGAAGCGCTGTGAGGAGTTAGTTTCTAGACATTTGTTGACATGGTTTATCTTTTCATTCTTTCCCCACCTGGAAGCAACATGAGGAGGCTCATGTATCGGATGTTACCAAAAGAAGGCGTCTAGTCTGGATAGCAGCTGTGAGACGAGCTGATATCCAGTTCTCTTCCATCTCCAAATATCTGTTGGTGTGCTCCAGACATTTTCATTCCGATAAGTTCTAAATATGTTCATATCACTCTTTTTTTAGCCTATTAGCCTATTTGCGATGCACTCATAGC